>NW_027224752.1:0-2500 GCF_041296235.1 Equus asinus
GGCTTTGGGGAGCAGGAAGAAAGAAAAAATAAAAGAAACACAAGGACGGTCATCGCGATAGTTCTTTCCACTTCCATCCATATGTTAACAGGACCCAAGTTTCCCGACCTCCATTTGGATGTATGTTAACTAAATGGAGAAGCTATTCAAAGGACTCCTCTAAAGAAGTCCACGTTCTTCTTTCTAAATGATAATGAAAATCATTGTCACCACCGCTCTTCCGACCCTCCATGTCCAGACGGCCTCCCGCCCCTCCCCTATCCCCAACTCCCGCCCCGCCCCGCGCCGACCCCCGACCCCGGCATTCTCCACGCCCACCTTTCCCTCTCCACTCCTACCCCCCCCCGTCCCCCGCCGCCCGGGACACCGCACCCCGCGCCCCCCCCCCCCAATCCAGGCCGGGCCACCTGGTCGACCTCCTCGAACACTATATAAGAGGATGCCGGGCAGCAGGTGGCGCCCGACAAGCGGCCTCCTCACCGGCCGGACGGATCAGCCTCGCGGGGGCGGGCGATGGGAGGCGTTCGTCCAGGTCAGGTCAGGTCGGGGGAGGGAGGATGCCGCGCCGGCCGGCCTGGTGCGTGGCCTGGTCCCGATCCACCCCGCGTCTCGTTTCTCGGGCCGGGACGAGTACAGGCGGGGAGGCCGACTCGGTCACGGAAAGCGGCCTTGGGGAGGTTTTGGCGAACGTCCCTGTCCCGGGGCCGTCTGCCGACTAGGGGACGGAGTCCTCCTCCATGCTCCTTCTCGCCCCGAGTCGGGCGGGTTGTGGGTCGCGCGGTCGACTTGGCCATTTCCCCGGAGGCATCCTGCCTGCCGGGGCTCCCTCCCTCGGGCCGGTGCGAGCGGTCCTCGGGCGGCCCGGGAATTTGGGCCGCAGCGAACGAACGAACGAAGCCCGTCCCTCCTGCGTCGGCACCGATGAGACACAGCCCTGGTGGATGGAGCCGCTTTCCTCGGGTTTCCTTTTGCTTTCGGCCGCTGCTGCCACCAAACCTCCCTAAACGATAGGAATGAAAACGGGAACCGTTGGCATAATAAAAGCGTTTTGGTTGGCGTGTTTCTTGGCTTTTGGGGACTCGAGAGGTATGATGGATGATCTCCGATTGACGTTGGGAAGGTCTATTTCATCCCAGTCGCACGAACCCCGAAAACGTGGCGGCTGGACGAGGGAGGGAGGGAGGGAGGGAGGCCAACCACGGGATTTCCGCACGACCAGCTGATGGACACGAGCGCCCCGTGAGCCGGGCGGAGGGCAGCCGCCCGGGTCTCGCAGCTACGTGCCCGCGGAACCCTCGGGACTGCGAGAAGCCGGAGCGACCCGCAGCCATGTGGCGCTCGGCGCGGACATCTGGTCGACCCGCGCGCCACGGGACCCGGGGCCCGAGTCCGGGCCGGGCCGCCGGTCGACCCGGCAGGGCGGCTGCCCCGGGGGCCTCGCGGCTGCTCGTCCGCAGCCTCCAGGGAGCCCTCGGGGCTCCGAGAAGGCCGAGCGCCCCGCGGCCCCACGGCCCCGCGGCGCTCGGTGCGGACATCTGGTCGACCCGCTCCCCCCCCCCCCCCGAGACACGGGGGTCGGGTCGCCGGTCGACCCGGCAGGGCGGCGGCCACGGCGGCCTCGCCGCTGCTCGTCCGCCGGGTCGCCGGAGCCCTCGAGCCTCCGAGAAGGCCGAGCGCCCTGCAGTCCCGCGGCGCTCGGCGCGGACATCTGGTCGACCCGCGCGCCGCCGGACCCCGTGGCTACGAGTCCGCGGGGCCTTCGGAGCCGACAGAGGGCCGGGAGCGCACCCAGAGCACCCAGAGACCCGGGGCCCGGCCCCGAGCGCCGCGGACATCTGGTCGACCCGCGCGCCCCAGTCCGGGGACCAAGTCCGGGCCGGACAGCTGGTCGACCCGGCAGGGCGGCTGCCCCGGGGGCCTCGCGGCTGCTCGTCCGCAGCCTCCAGGGAGCCCTCGGGGCTCCGAGAAGGCCGAGCGCCCCGCGGCCCCACGGCCCCGCGGCGCTCGGCGCGGACATCTGGTCGACCCGCGCGCCGCCGGACCCCGTGGCTACGAGTCCGCGGGGCCTTCGGAGCCGACAGAGGGCCGGGAGCGCACCCAGAGCACCCAGAGACCCGGGACCCGGCCCCGAGCGCCGCGGACATCTGGTCGACCCGCGCGCCCCGGTCCGGGGACCAAGTCCGGGCCGGACAGCTGGTCGACCCGGCAGGGCGGCGGCCCCGGCGGCCTCCAGGGAGCCCTCGGGGCTCCGAGAAGGCCGAGCGCCCCGCGGCCCCGCGGCCCCGCGGCCCCGCGGGGCGCTCGGTGCGGACATCTGGTCGACCCGCCCACCCCCCCCCCCCCCACCCCCCCGAGACCCGAGACCCGAGACCCGGGGGCCGGGTCGCCGGTCGACCCGGCAGGGCGGCGGCCCCAGCGGCCTCGCCGCTGCTCGTCCGCCGGGTCGCCGGAGCCCTCGAGCCTCCGAGAAGGCCGAGCGCCCTGCGGTCCCGCGGCGCTC
>NW_027224752.1:15000-29932 GCF_041296235.1 Equus asinus
GCTCCCAAGTCAGTGCCTCCCCTCAGGCCGAGAGACCAAGGGAGGCAGAGACTGGGACGGAGGTGCCGATCAAACAGCACCTCCCAACCAAAGAGCCAGCGCCACGCCGCTGGCTCGGCCCGCCACGGTCACTCCCACACCCGCGGGGAAACCCCAGCAAGGGGAACGCGCGGGCACGCGCCCGAGCCTGCCCGCCCCCACACGGCACGCCGTGGGGGGCGACGAGGCACCCGTCCCCCCCGAGGGGGACGAGGGGCACGCCTCCCTTACCGACTCGACCCCCCCGCTCCTCAGACACACCAGCGCAGTGGTTACCTGAGGAGGCCGACGGGAACAGAGAACGACACCGCCACTCGGCCTCGGGCGCCTGAGGGACGACCTGGAACGCTCCAGGGGCACCGCCAACGGCCTGGGGAACGCGCTCACGCGCCCGGGAAGGCGCGCGGCGCGGCGGCAACACGGCCCGCCCCACCGCGGGGAGGGCCGCCCGCGAGACACAGCCAAGAGGCACAGGCAGAGCATCCGCCGCGTCACGGAGACCCCGACACCGCCCACGCCACGAGGCACGGGGCGGGGGAGCGAGGTCAGGCCGGATTCCGCACCCCTGCCGCCTCCCACACGCCACTCGCAGCGGGGGAGAACGGGCGAGGGGACCCGCGGGCAGAGCGAGAAGAGCGGTCCCGTTCGCCATGAACGTCCGTCCCTCGTCTGGCACGGCTTAGGCCCGGCCCGGGAGAGCACAGCATCACCACATCGGTCGGCAGCATAACGCGAGGGACCCCCGAGCAAGGGAAGGCCGGCGAGGACAGCGAGCGGAGGAGCCTGCTTCAGCCTCACCGACCCCTCTCCTCCTCCAGCAAGCGCGGGCGACGACCCCAGGACGAGAACGCCTGACACGCACTGGCACGGAGCCGGTGGGATGGGGTAAGTCGCGACCGCACCCGGGTGCCGGCGGCAGGGAGTGCACGTGGTAGAGGACCCCGCGCCCCTAACCCCGCCGCCCTCGGGTACCAGAGACCGGAGGTGGCACCACGGTCGTGGGGGCGCCTGGAACGCACAAGAGCCGGCGCGCAGGCCCCAGCGGGCGGCTCAAGCGGCGGGGGTGGAAACGGGCGTCCGGTTCTCGGCCAGAGCCCGGAGCCCTCCCCGCACACGCATCCAGGCACCCGGAAGCTCTCGGGCGACTGTCACCCGAGCAGAGCGTGTCAGCACTTATCTGGCGGCACAAAACCACCCATTCGGGGGCAAGAATCGCCGCGCCCGGAGACGGGGCCCACCCACGGATCACCAGGGGAACCCCTGGATCACGGCCACGGCCACCAGACCCCAAGCACGACCCCATCGCCACCAGGCCCGGAGCTCCCGGGGCCATCTGGTCGACCCCAGAAGCGTGGCGGCAGGGGGAGCCGGGGACAGCCTCCCCGGGCCGCCCGCGCGGGCCGGGACCGGTCGGTCCCTCCCTCTGAGTCGCCGGGTCAGGACTTAGAAAAGAATTCCGCGGAGGCGCCTCCGGCGACCGGGCCCGGGGCGGGACCGTGGCTCCCGTCCCTCAGCCGGGGCTCCACCTACGCCTCGAGCCGGCCCCCTCCCGCCTCCGGACAAAGACGCGACCCGCGAAACTCGGAGAGAGAAGTCCGGTCCGACGGCCCGGACCCACCCCGGGCACGCGTCCGGGCCGGGGACGCCCTCCCCGGCCCGCCCTCGAGGGCTCCCGGGGCCGGTCCACGCTCTTCTCCAGGGCGGGACTTGGAAAAAAAAACTGCCACGGAGGAGGAGGCATCCGAGGACCGGGCCCGGTCCCCACCGCCAGAGCCGGTCGACTCGGAAGACCAGTGGGGAAAAGGCCAGCCCGGCGGCCGAGCCCGTCGCGCCCTCCACGGGCCTCCCCCGCAAGGCCCCGGCCGGTCGCCCACCTCCGGAGCGGGGCGCGGAAAGGGGATCGGCGACGCGGAAGGCCCGACCACCGGGCCGCCCTCGGGACGACGGCCGGGCACGGGACGAGCTCCCTCGCCCGTTCCCCCGCGGCGGCCCCCCACCCCCTCCCGGGGACGGAGGGGCACCGGCGGCTGCTGGTCGACCCGTCCGGGAGGCCCCACACCCCGGCCGGCACCGGGCGGCGCGGCGACAGCCACCTCCCTCAGTAGCCTGCACCTCCAATCTCCGGCGAGCGGGCGTCGCGCTCACGCCCCGGCGCCACCGGGCCAGATCCCGCCAGCGACGCCGGCCTCCCGGGACTCTGCCTCGGTCACCGCGGCCGAGTCCCGTCCCTTGGCCCGCGTCGCCGGAGCTCCGGAGGAAAGAGACGATATAAAAGCGGCCGCCAGGTGGCACCCGGCGACCGACGACCGCCTCAGCGGGACGGAGCCGGAGCGCGGGCCCGCCGGGGAGCACAGCCGGGCCGCCGGGCCGCCCGATCCCGTCCCGGAGCCCCCTCGGACCCAGCCTCCCGGCCCAGTGCGGCCCCGGGGCGTCCGCCCGCGGGCTCCCGGCCGCCAAGGCGCAGCCCCAGCCGCAGGAGGGGGACTCGGAAAAGGTTTCTCGGGCGATCACCGGGAAGGGGAAGGGGAGAGTTCCCCCCAGAGAGGCCAGGGGGCGGCCCGGGCCGGGCTGGGCCGGTGCGGCCGGGAGGCCGCCGCTTCCCGGAGCGGCTGGAGCGCCCCCGGGGTTCCCGGGAGGACTTAGAAAATCAGGGCGGGCGGGGACGGTCAAACCGAAACCAGGCACGTCATCCGAGAAGGACCGTGATGACGGGAGGAGGAAAGCTTTCCAGTCCAGAGGGCCTGTCGAAGGCAGGCGGAGAGTCTACCCGCTGAAACTGACGAAGATGGGCAAAAGAAGCTAGCTCAGGCGCCGACATCTAAGGAAATAAAAAAAAAAAAGCACGAGGGCGTGGAGAAATGGGGAAAAATCAACACTGAGAAATCTACCCTCTGAAACCGACGAAGATGGGCAACAGGGGCTAGCTCAGGTGGCAATTTTTAAGGAAAAATGAAAGGAAGTGCGTGGAGACCTGGGGAAAAAGCAACACGGAGAAATCTACCCTCTAGAACTGAGAAAGAAGCGCAACAGAGGCTAGCTCAGGTGGCAATCTTTAAGCAAAAAAAATAAGATAAAAAAATACAATGGCGAGGAGACCCGGTGAAAAAGCAACCCTGAAAAAGGTACCCTCTGAAACTGAGGAAGCAGGGCAACAGTGCCTAGCTCAGGTGACAATCTTTAAGCAAAAGAAACACACAAGGGCGTGGGGAGCTGGCGAAAAGGCAACACTGAGAAATCCACCCTCTGAAACGGACGAAGATGGGCAACAGAGGCTAGCTCAGGTGGCAATCTTTAAGCAAAAGAAACACACAAGGGCGTGGAGACCTGGGGAAAAAGCAACACGGAGAAATCCACCCTCTGAAACTGAGGAAGATGGGCAAGAGAGGCTACCTCAGGTGGCAATCCTTAAGCAAAAACAAAGCACAAAGGCGTGGAGCCCTGGGGACAAAGCAACCCTGAAATATCTACCCTCTGAAACTGAGGAACATGGGCAAGAGAGGCTAGCTCAGGTGGCACTCGTTAAGCAAAAACAAAACACAAAGGCGTGGAGACCTGGGGAAAAAGCAACCCTGAAATATCTACCCTCTGAAACTGAGGAAGATGGGCAAGAGAGGCTGGCTTCAGGTGGCAATCTTTAAGCAAAAGAAACACACAAGGGCGTGGGGAGCTGGGGAAAAGGCAACACTGAGAAATCCACCCTCTGAAACGGACGAAGATGGGCAACAGAGGCTAGCTCAGGTGGCAATCGTTAAGCAAAAACAAAACCCAAAGGCGTGGAGACCTGGGGAAAAAGCAACCCTGAAATATCTACCCTCTGAAACTGAGGAAGATGGGCAAGAGAGGCTACCTCAGGTGGCAATCCTTAAGCAAAAACAAAGCACAAAGGCGTGGAGCCCTGGGGACAAAGCAACCCTGAAATATCTACCCTCTGAAACTGAGGAACATGGGCAAGAGAGGCTAGCTCAGGTGGCACTCGTTAAGCAAAAACAAAACACAAAGGCGTGGAGACCTGGGGAAAAAGCAACCCTGAAATATCTACCCTCTGAAACTGAGGAAGATGGGCAAGAGAGGCTGGCTTCAGGTGGCAATCGTTAAGCAAAAACAAAACACAAAGGCGTGGAGACCTGGGGAAAAAGCAACCCTGAAATATCTACCCTCTGAAACTGAGGAAGACGGGCAAGAGAGGCTGGCTTCAGGTGGCAAACGTTAAGCAAAAGAAACACACAAGGGCGTGGAGGCCTGGGGAAAAAGCAACACGGAGAAATCCACCCTCTGAAACTGAGGGACATGGGCAAAAGAAGCTAGCTCAGGTTGCAACCTTTAAGCAGAAAAAAAACACAAGGGCGTGCAGACCTGGCAAAAAAGCAACAGTGAGAAATCTACCCTCTGAAACCGACGAAGATGGACAACAGAGGCTAGCTCAGGTGGCAATTTTTAAGGAGAAATAAAAGGAAGTGCGTGGAGACCTGGGGAAAAAGCAACACGGAGAAATCTACCCTCTAGAACTGAGAAAGAAGCGCAACAGAGGCTAGCTCAGGTGGCAATCTTTAAGCAAAAAAAATAAGATAAAAAAATACAATGGCGAGGAGACCCGGTCAAAAAGCAACCCTGAAAAAGGTACCCTCTGAAACTGAGGAAGCAGGGCAACAGTGCCTAGCTCAGGTGACAATCTTTAAGCAAAAGAAACACACAAGGGCGTGGGGAGCTGGCGAAAAGGCAACACTGAGAAATCCACCCTCTGAAACGGACGAAGATGGGCAACAGAGGCTAGCTCAGGTGGCAATCGTTAAGCAAAAGAAACACACAAGGGCGTGGAGACCTGGGGAAAAAGCAACACGGAGAAATCCACCCTCTGAAACTGAGGAAGATGGGCAAGAGAGGCTACCTCAGGTGGCAATCCTTAAGCAAAAACAAAGCACAAAGGCGTGGAGCCCTGGGGACAAAGCAACCCTGAAATATCTACCCTCTGAAACTGAGGAACATGGGCAAGAGAGGCTAGCTCAGGTGGCACTCGTTAAGCAAAAACAAAACCCAAAGGCGTGGAGACCTGGGGAAAAAGCAACCCTGAAATATCTACCCTCTGAAACTGAGGAAGATGGGCAAGAGAGGCTGGCTTCAGGTGGCAATCTTTAAGCAAAAGAAACACACAAGGGCGTGGGGAGCTGGGGAAAAGGCAACACTGAGAAATCCACCCTCTGAAATGGACGAAGATGGGCAACAGAGGCTAGCTCAGGTGGCAATCGTTAAGCAAAAACAAAACCCAAAGGCGTGGAGACCTGGGGAAAAAGCAACCCTGAAATATCTACCCTCTGAAACTGAGGAAGATGGGCAAGAGAGGCTGGCTTCAGGTGGCAATCTTTAAGCAAAAGAAACACACAAGGGCGTGGGGAGCTGGGGAAAGGCAACACTGAGAAATCCACCCTCTGAAACGGACGAAGATGGGCAACAGAGGCTAGCTCAGGTGGCAATCGTTAAGCAAAAGAAACACACAAGGGCGTGGAGGCCTGGGGAAAAAGCAACACGGAGAAATCCACCCTCTGAAACTGAGGGACATGGGCAAAAGAAGCTAGCTCAGGTTGCAACCTTTAAGCAGAAAAAAAACACAAGGGCGTGCAGACCTGGCAAAAAAGCAACAGTGAGAAATCTACCCTCTGAAACCGACGAAGATGGACAACAGAGGCTAGCTCAGGTGGCAATTTTTAAGGAAAAATAAAAGGAAGTGCGTGGAGACCTGGGGAAAAAGCAACACGGAGAAATCTACCCTCTAGAACTGAGAAAGAAGCGCAACAGAGGCTAGCTCAGGTGGCAATCTTTAAGCAAAAAAAATAAGATAAAAAAATACAATGGCGAGGAGACCCGGTGAAAAAGCAACCCTGAAAAAGGTACCCTCTGAAACTGAGGAAGCAGGGCAACAGTGCCTAGCTCAGGTGACAATCTTTAAGCAAAAGAAACACACAAGGGCGTGGGGAGCTGGCGAAAAGGCAACACTGAGAAATCCACCCTCTGAAACGGACGAAGATGGGCAACAGAGGCTAGCTCAGGTGGCAATCTTTAAGCAAAAGAAACACACAAGGGCGTGGAGACCTGGGGAAAAAGCAACACGGAGAAATCCACCCTCTGAAACTGAGGAAGATGGGCAAGAGAGGCTACCTCAGGTGGCAATCCTTAAGCAAAAACAAAGCACAAAGGCGTGGAGCCCTGGGGACAAAGCAACCCTGAAATATCTACCCTCTGAAACTGAGGAACATGGGCAAGAGAGGCTAGCTCAGGTGGCAATCGTTAAGCAAAAACAAAACACAAAGGCGTGGAGACCTGGGGAAAAAGCAACCCTGAAATATCTACCCTCTGAAACTGAGGAAGATGGGCAAGAGAGGCTGGCTTCAGGTGGCAATCTTTAAGCAAAAGAAACACACAAGGGCGTGGAGGCCTGGGGAAAAAGCAACACGGAGAAATCCACCCTCTGAAACTGAGGGACATGGGCAAAAGAAGCTAGCTCAGGTTGCAACCTTTAAGCAGAAAAAAAACACAAGGGCGTGCAGACCTGGCAAAAAAGCAACAGTGAGAAATCTACCCTCTGAAACCGACGAAGATGGACAACAGAGGCTAGCTCAGGTGGCAATTTTTAAGGAAAAATAAAAGGAAGTGCGTGGAGACCTGGGGAAAAAGCAACACGGAGAAATCTACCCTCTAGAACTGAGAAAGAAGCGCAACAGAGGCTAGCTCAGGTGGCAATCTTTAAGCAAAAAAAATAAGATAAAAAAATACAATGGCGAGGAGACCCGGTGAAAAAGCAACCCTGAAAAAGGTACCCTCTGAAACTGAGGAAGCAGGGCAACAGTGCCTAGCTCAGGTGACAATCTTTAAGCAAAAGAAACACACAAGGGCGTGGGGAGCTGGCGAAAAGGCAACACTGAGAAATCCACCCTCTGAAACGGACGAAGATGGGCAACAGAGGCTAGCTCAGGTGGCAATCTTTAAGCAAAAGAAACACACAAGGGCGTGGAGACCTGGGGAAAAAGCAACACGGAGAAATCCACCCTCTGAAACTGAGGAAGATGGGCAAGAGAGGCTACCTCAGGTGGCAATCCTTAAGCAAAAACAAAGCACAAAGGCGTGGAGCCCTGGGGACAAAGCAACCCTGAAATATCTACCCTCTGAAACTGAGGAACATGGGCAAGAGAGGCTAGCTCAGGTGGCAATCGTTAAGCAAAAACAAAACACAAAGGCGTGGAGACCTGGGGAAAAAGCAACCCTGAAATATCTACCCTCTGAAACTGAGGAAGATGGGCAAGAGAGGCTGGCTTCAGGTGGCAATCGTTAAGCAAAAGAAACACACAAGGGCGTGGAGGCCTGGGGAAAAAGCAACACGGAGATATCGACCCTCTGAAACTCAGGAAGATGGGCAAGAGAGGCTAGCTCAGGTGGCAATCGTTAAGCAAAAACAAAACCCAAAGGCGTGGAGACCTGGGGAAAAAGCAACCCTGAAATATCTACCCTCTGAAACTGAGGAAGATGGGCAAGAGAGGCTGGCTTCAGGTGGCAATCTTTAAGCAAAAGAAACACACAAGGGCGTGGGGAGCTGGGGAAAAGGCAACACTGAGAAATCCACCCTCTGAAACGGACGAAGATGGGCAACAGAGGCTAGCTCAGGTGGCAATCGTTAAGCAAAAGAAACACACAAGGGCGTGGAGGCCTGGGGAAAAAGCAACACGGAGAACTCCACCCTCTGAAACTGAGGGACATGGGCAAAAGAAGCTAGCTCAGGTTGCAACCTTTAAGCAGAAAAAAAACACAAGGGCGTGCAGACCTGGCAAAAAAGCAACAGTGAGAAATCTACCCTCTGAAACCGACGAAGATGGACAACAGAGGCTAGCTCAGGTGGCAATTTTTAAGGAAAAATAAAAGGAAGTGCGTGGAGACCTGGGGAAAAAGCAACACGGAGAAATCTACCCTCTAGAACTGAGAAAGAAGCGCAACAGAGGCTAGCTCAGGTGGCAATCTTTAAGCAAAAAAAATAAGATAAAAAAATACAATGGCGAGGAGACCCGGTGAAAAAGCAACCCTGAAAAAGGTACCCTCTGAAACTGAGGAAGCAGGGCAACAGTGCCTAGCTCAGGTGACAATCTTTAAGCAAAAGAAACACACAAGGGCGTGGGGAGCTGGCGAAAAGGCAACACTGAGAAATCCACCCTCTGAAACGGACGAAGATGGGCAACAGAGGCTAGCTCAGGTGGCAATCTTTAAGCAAAAGAAACACACAAGGGCGTGGAGACCTGGGGAAAAAGCAACACGGAGAAATCCACCCTCTGAAACTGAGGAAGATGGGCAAGAGAGGCTACCTCAGGTGGCAATCCTTAAGCAAAAACAAAGCACAAAGGCGTGGAGCCCTGGGGACAAAGCAACCCTGAAATATCTACCCTCTGAAACTGAGGAACATGGGCAAGAGAGGCTAGCTCAGGTGGCAATCGTTAAGCAAAAACAAAACACAAAGGCGTGGAGACCTGGGGAAAAAGCAACCCTGAAATATCTACCCTCTGAAACTGAGGAAGATGGGCAAGAGAGGCTGGCTTCAGGTGGCAATCGTTAAGCAAAAGAAACACACAAGGGCGTGGAGGCCTGGGGAAAAAGCAACACGGAGAAATCCACCCTCTGAAACTGAGGGACATGGGCAAAAGAAGCTAGCTCAGGTTGCAACCTTTAAGCAGAAAAAAAACACAAGGGCGTGCAGACCTGGCAAAAAAGCAACAGTGAGAAATCTACCCTCTGAAACCGACGAAGATGGACAACAGAGGCTAGCTCAGGTGGCAATTTTTAAGGAAAAATAAAAGGAAGTGCGTGGAGACCTGGGGAAAAAGCAACACGGAGAAATCTACCCTCTAGAACTGAGAAAGAAGCGCAACAGAGGCTAGCTCAGGTGGCAATCTTTAAGCAAAAAAAATAAGATAAAAAAATACAATGGCGAGGAGACCCGGTGAAAAAGCAACCCTGAAAAAGGTACCCTCTGAAACTGAGGAAGCAGGGCAACAGTGCCTAGCTCAGGTGACAATCTTTAAGCAAAAGAAACACACAAGGGCGTGGGGAGCTGGCGAAAAGGCAACACTGAGAAATCCACCCTCTGAAACGGACGAAGATGGGCAACAGAGGCTAGCTCAGGTGGCAATCTTTAAGCAAAAGAAACACACAAGGGCGTGGAGACCTGGGGAAAAAGCAACACGGAGAAATCCACCCTCTGAAACTGAGGAAGATGGGCAAGAGAGGCTACCTCAGGTGGCAATCCTTAAGCAAAAACAAAGCACAAAGGCGTGGAGCCCTGGGGACAAAGCAACCCTGAAATATCTACCCTCTGAAACTGAGGAACATGGGCAAGAGAGGCTAGCTCAGGTGGCAATCGTTAAGCAAAAACAAAACACAAAGGCGTGGAGACCTGGGGAAAAAGCAACCCTGAAATATCTACCCTCTGAAACTGAGGAAGATGGGCAAGAGAGGCTGGCTTCAGGTGGCAATCTTTAAGCAAAAGAAACACACAAGGGCGTGGAGGCCTGGGGAAAAAGCAACACGGAGAAATCCACCCTCTGAAACTGAGGGACATGGGCAAAAGAAGCTAGCTCAGGTTGCAACCTTTAAGCAGAAAAAAAACACAAGGGCGTGCAGACCTGGCAAAAAAGCAACAGTGAGAAATCTACCCTCTGAAACCGACGAAGATGGACAACAGAGGCTAGCTCAGGTGGCAATTTTTAAGGAAAAATAAAAGGAAGTGCGTGGAGACCTGGGGAAAAAGCAACACGGAGAAATCTACCCTCTAGAACTGAGAAAGAAGCGCAACAGAGGCTAGCTCAGGTGGCAATCTTTAAGCAAAAAAAATAAGATAAAAAAATACAATGGCGAGGAGACCCGGTCAAAAAGCAACCCTGAAAAAGGTACCCTCTGAAACTGAGGAAGCAGGGCAACAGTGCCTAGCTCAGGTGACAATCTTTAAGCAAAAGAAACACACAAGGGCGTGGGGAGCTGGCGAAAAGGCAACACTGAGAAATCCACCCTCTGAAACGGACGAAGATGGGCAACAGAGGCTAGCTCAGGTGGCAATCTTTAAGCAAAAGAAACACACAAGGGCGTGGAGACCTGGGGAAAAAGCAACACGGAGAAATCCACCCTCTGAAACTGAGGAAGATGGGCAAGAGAGGCTACCTCAGGTGGCAATCCTTAAGCAAAAACAAAGCACAAAGGCGTGGAGCCCTGGGGACAAAGCAACCCTGAAATATCTACCCTCTGAAACTGAGGAACATGGGCAAGAGAGGCTGGCTTCAGGTGGCAATCTTTAAGCAAAAGAAACACACAAGGGCGTGGGGAGCTGGGGAAAAAGCAACCCTGAAATATCTACCCTCTGAAACTGAGGAAGATGGGCAAGAGAGGCTGGCTTCAGGTGGCAATCTTTAAGCAAAAGAAACACACAAGGGCGTGGGGAGCTGGGGAAAAGGCAACACTGAGAAATCCACCCTCTGAAACGGACGAAGATGGGCAACAGAGGCTAGCTCAGGTGGCAATCGTTAAGCAAAAGAAACACACAAGGGCGTGGAGGCCTGGGGAAAAAGCAACACGGAGAAATCCACCCTCTGAAACTGAGGGACATGGGCAAAAGAAGCTAGCTCAGGTTGCAACCTTTAAGCAGAAAAAAAACACAAGGGCGTGCAGACCTGGCAAAAAAGCCACAGTGAGAAATCTACCCTCTGAAACCGACGAAGATGGACAACAGAGGCTAGCTCAGGTGGCAATTTTTAAGGAAAAATAAAAGGAAGTGCGTGGAGACCTGGGGAAAAAGCAACACGGAGAAATCTACCCTCTAGAACTGAGAAAGAAGCGCAACAGAGGCTAGCTCAGGTGGCAATCTTTAAGCAAAAAAAATAAGATAAAAAAATACAATGGCGAGGAGACCCGGTGAAAAAGCAACCCTGAAAAAGGTACCCTCTGAAACTGAGGAAGCAGGGCAACAGTGCCTAGCTCAGGTGACAATCTTTAAGCAAAAGAAACACACAAGGGCGTGGGGAGCTGGCGAAAAGGCAACACTGAGAAATCCACCCTCTGAAACGGACGAAGATGGGCAACAGAGGCTAGCTCAGGTGGCAATCTTTAAGCAAAAGAAACACACAAGGGCGTGGAGACCTGGGGAAAAAGCAACACGGAGAAATCCACCCTCTGAAACTGAGGAAGATGGGCAAGAGAGGCTACCTCAGGTGGCAATCCTTAAGCAAAAACAAAGCACAAAGGCGTGGAGCCCTGGGGACAAAGCAACCCTGAAATATCTACCCTCTGAAACTGAGGAACATGGGCAAGAGAGGCTAGCTCAGGTGGCAATCGTTAAGCAAAAACAAAACACAAAGGCGTGGAGACCTGGGGAAAAAGCAACCCTGAAATATCTACCCTCTGAAACTGAGGAAGATGGGCAAGAGAGGCTGGCTTCAGGTGGCAATCTTTAAGCAAAAGAAACACACAAGGGCGTGGAGGCCTGGGGAAAAAGCAACACGGAGAAATCCACCCTCTGAAACTGAGGGACATGGGCAAAAGAAGCTAGCTCAGGTTGCAACCTTTAAGCAGAAAAAAAACACAAGGGCGTGCAGACCTGGCAAAAAAGCAACAGTGAGAAATCTACCCTCTGAAACCGACGAAGATGGACAACAGAGGCTAGCTCAGGTGGCAATTTTTAAGGAAAAATAAAAGGAAGTGCGTGGAGACCTGGGGAAAAAGCAACACGGAGAAATCTACCCTCTAGAACTGAGAAAGAAGCGCAACAGAGGCTAGCTCAGGTGGCAATCTTTAAGCAAAAAAAATAAGATAAAAAAATACAATGGCGAGGAGACCCGGTGAAAAAGCAACCCTGAAAAAGGTACCCTCTGAAACTGAGGAAGCAGGGCAACAGTGCCTAGCTCAGGTGACAATCTTTAAGCAAAAGAAACACACAAGGGCGTGGGGAGCTGGCGAAAAGGCAACACTGAGAAATCCACCTCTGAAACGGACGAAGATGGGCAACAGAGGCTAGCTCAGGTGGCAATCTTTAAGCAAAAGAAACACACAAGGGCGTGGAGACCTGGGGAAAAAGCAACACGGAGAAATCCACCCTCTGAAACTGAGGAAGATGGGCAAGAGAGGCTACCTCAGGTGGCAATCCTTAAGCAAAAACAAAGCACAAAGGCGTGGAGCCCTGGGGACAAAGCAACCCTGAAATATCTACCCTCTGAAACTGAGGAACATGGGCAAGAGAGGCTAGCTCAGGTGGCAATCGTTAAGCAAAAACAAAACACAAAGGCGTGGAGACCTGGGGAAAAAGCAACCCTGAAATATCTACCCTCTGAAACTGAGGAAGATGGGCAAGAGAGGCTGGCTTCAGGTGGCAATCTTTAAGCAAAAGAAACACACAAGGGCGTGGGGAGCTGGGGAAAAGGCAACACTGAGAAATCCACCCTCTGAAAGGGACGAAGATGGGCTACAGAGGCTACCTCAGGTGGCAATCGTTAAGCAAAAGAAACACACAAGGGCGTGGAGGCCTGGGGAAAAAGCAACACGGAGAAATCCACCCTCTGAAACTGAGGAACATGGGCAAAAGAAGCTAGCTCAGGTTGCAACCTTTAAGCAGAAGAAAAACACAAGGGCGTGCAGACCTGGCAAAAAAGCAACAGTGAGAAATCTACCCTCTGAAACCGACGAAGATGGACAACAGAGGCTAGCTCAGGTGGCAATTTTTAAGGAAAAATAAAAGGAAGTGCGTGGAGACCTGGGGAAAAAGCAACACGGAGAAATCTACCCTCTAGAACTGAGAAAGAAGCGCAACAGAGGCTAGCTCAGGTGGCAATCTTTAAGCAAAAAAAATAAAATAAAAAAATACAATGGCGAGGAGACCCGGTCAAAAAGCAACCCTGAAAAAGGTACCCTCTGAAACTGAGGAAGCAGGGCAACAGTGCCTAGCTCAGGTGACAATCTTTAAGCAAAAGAAACACACAAGGGCGTGGGGAGCTGGCGAAAAGGCAACACTGAGAAATCCAGCCTCTGAAACGGACGAAGATGGGCAACAGAGGCTAGCTCAGGTGGCAATCTTTAAGCAAAAGAAACACACAAGGGCGTGGAGACCTGGGGAAAAAGCAACACGGAGAAATCCACCCTCTGAAACTGAGGAAGATGGGCAAGAGAGGCTACCTCAGGTGGCAATCCTTAAGCAAAAACAAAGCACAAAGGCGTGGAGCCCTGGGGACAAAGCAACCCTGAAATATCTACCCTCTGAAACTGAGGAACATGGGCAAGAGAGGCTAGCTCAGGTGGCAATCGTTAAGCAAAAACAAAACACAAAGGCGTGGGGACCTGGGGAAAAAGCAACCCTGAAATATCTACCCTCTGAAACTGAGGAAGATGGGCAAGAGAGGCTGGCTTCAGGTGGCAATCTTAAGCAAAAGAAACACACAAGGGCGTGGGGAGCTGGGGAAAAGGCAACACTGAGAAATCCACCCTCTGAAAGGGACGAAGATGGGCTACAGAGGCTACCTCAGGTGGCAAATCGTTAAGCAAAAGAAACACACAAGGGCGTGGAGGCCTGGGGAAAAAGCAACACGGAGAAATCCACCCTCTGAAACTGAGGAACATGGGCAAAAGAAGCTAGCTCAGGTTGCAACCTTTAAGCAGAAAAAAAACACAAGGGCGTGCAGACCTGGCAAAAAGCAACAGTGAGAAAATCTACCCTCTGAAACCGACGAAGATGGACAATCAGAGGCTAGCTCAGGTGGCAATTTTTAAGGAAAAATAAAAGGAAGTGCGTGGAGACCTGGGGAAAAAAGCAACACGGAGAAATCTACCCTCTAGAACTGAGAAAGAAGCGCAACAGAGGCTAGCTCAGGTGGCAATCTTTAAGCAAAAAAATAAAATAAAAAAAAACAATGGCGAGGAGACCCGGTCAAAAAGCAACCCTGAAAAAGGTACCCTCTGAAACTGAGGAAGCAGGGGCAACAGTGCCTAGCTCAGGTGACAATCTTTAAGCAAAAGAAACACACAAGGGCGTGGGGAGCTGGCGAAAAGGCAACACTGAGAAATCCAGCCTCTGAAACGGACGAAGATGGGCAACAGAGGCTAGCTCAGGTGGCAATCTTTAAGCAAAAAAAAAATAAGATAAAAAAATACAATGCGAGGAGACCCGGTCAAAAAGCAACCCTGAAAAAGGTACCCTCTGAAACTGAGGAAGCAGGGCAACAGTGCCTAGCTCAGGTGACAATCTTTAAGCAAAAGAAACACACAAGGGCGTGGGGAGCTGGCGAAAAGGCAACACTGAGAAATCCAGCCTCTGAAACGGACGAAGATGGGCAACAGAGGCTAGCTCAGGTGGCAATCTTTAAGCAAAAGAAACACACAAGGGCGTGGAGACCTGGGAAAAAAGCAACACGGAGAAATCCACCCTCTGAAACTGAGGAAGATGGGCAAGAGAGGCTACCTCAGGTGGCAATCCTTAAGCAAAAACAAAGCACAAAGGCGTGGAGCCCTGGGACAAAGCAACTCTGAAATATCTACCCTCTGAAACTGAGGAACATGGCCAAGAGAGGCTAGCTCAGGTGGCAATCGTTAAGCAAAAACAAACACAAAGGCGTGGAGACCTGGGGAAAAAGCAACCCTGAAATATCTACCCTCTGAAACTGAGGAAGATGGGCAAGAGAGGCTGGCTTCAGGTGGCAATCTTTAAGCAAAAGAAACACACAAGGGCGTGGGGAGCTGGGGAAAAGGCAACACTGAGAAATCCACCCTCTGAAACGGACGAAGATGGCAACAGAGGCTACCTCAGGTGGCAATCGTTAAGCAAAGAAACACACAAGGGCGTGGAGGCCTGGGGAAAAAGCAAAAAAAAAAAATCCACCCTCTGAAACTGAGG
>NW_027224753.1:0-7500 GCF_041296235.1 Equus asinus
CTTTTGCCCATGTCCCTCAGTTTCAGAGGGTGGAGTTCTCCGTGTTGCTTTTTCCCCAGGCCTCCACGCCCTTGTGTGTTTCTTTTGCTTAACGATTGCCACCTGAGCTAGCCTCTGTTGCCCATCTTCGTCCGTTTCAGAGGGTGGATTTCTCAGTGTTGCCTTTTCCCCAGCTCCCCACGCCCTTGTGTGTTTCTTTTGCTTAAAGATTGCCACCTGAAGCCAGCCTCTCTGCCCATCTTCCTCAGTTTCAGAGGGTAGATATTTCAGGGTTGCTTTTTCCCCAGGTCTCCACGCCTTTGGGTTTTGTTTTTGCTTAACGATTGCCACCTGAGCTAGCCTCTCTTGCCCATCTTCCTGAGTTTCAGAGGGTCGATATCTCCGTGTTGCTTTTTCCCCAGGCCTCCACGCCCTTGTGTGTTTCTTTTGCTTAACGATTGCCACCTGAAGCCAGCCTCTCTTGCCATCTTCCTCAGTTTCAGAGGGTAGATATTTCAGGGTTGCTTTTTCCCCAGGTCTCCACGCCTTTGTGTTTTGTTTTTGCTTAACGATTGCCACCTGAGCTAGCCATCTCTTGCCCATGTTCCTCAGTTTCAGAGGGTAGATATTTCAGGGTTGCTTTGTCCCAGGGCTCCACGCCTTTGTGCTTTGTTTTTGCTTAAGGATTGCCACCTGAGGTAGCCTCTCTTGCCCATCTTCCTCAGTTTCAGAGGGTGGATTTCTCCGTGTTGCTTTTCCCAGGTCTCCACGCCCTTGTGTGTTTCTTTTGCTTAAAGATTGCCACCTGAGCTAGCCTCTGTTGCCCATCTTCGTCCGTTTCAGAGGGTGGATTTCTCAGTGTTGCCTTTTCGCCAGCTCCCACGCCCTTGTGTGTTTCTTTTGCTTAAAGATTGTCACCTGAGCTAGGCACTGTTGCCCTGCTTCCTCAGTTTCAGAGGGTACCTTTTTCAGGGTTGCTTTTTCACCGGGTCTCCTCGCCATTGTATTTTTTTATCTTATTTTTTTTGCTTAAAGATTGCCACCTGAGCTAGCCTCTGTTGCGCTTCTTTCTCAGTTCTAGAGGGTAGATTTCTCCGTGTTGCTTTTTCCCAGGTCTCCACGCACTTCCTTTTATTTTTCCTTAAAAATTGCCACCTGAGCTAGCCTCTGTTGTCCATCTTCGTCGGTTTCAGAGGGTAGATTTCTCACTGTTGCTTTTTTGCCAGGTCTGCACGCCCTTGTGTTTTTTTTCTGCTTAAAGGTTGCAACCTGAGCTAGCTTCTTTTGCCCATGTCCCTCAGTTTCAGAGGGTGGATTTCTCCGTGTTGCTTTTTCCCCAGGCCTCCACGCCCTTGTGTGTTTCTTTTGCTTAAAGATTGCCACCTGAAGCCAGCCTCTCTTGCCCATCTTCCTCAGTTTCAGAGGGTAGATATTTCAGGGTTGCTTTTTCCCCAGGTCTCCACGCCTTTGTGTTTTGTTTTTGCTTAACGATTGCCACCTGAGCTAGCCTCTCTTGCCATGTTCCTCAGTTCAGAGGGTAGATATTTCAGGGTTGCTTTGTCCCAGGGCTCCACGCCTTTGTGCTTTGTTTTTGCTTAAGGATTGCCACCTGAGGTAGCCTCTCTTGCCCATCTTCCTCAGTTTCAGAGGGTGGATTTCTCCGTGTTGCTTTTTCCCCAGGTCTCCACGCCCTTGTGTGTTTCTTTTGCTTAAAGATTGCCACCTGAGCTAGCCTCTGTTGCCCATCTTCGTCCGTTTCAGAGGGTGGATTTCTCAGTGTTGCCTTTTCGCCAGCTCCCCACGCCCTTGTGTGTTTCTTTTGCTTAAAGATTGTCACCTGAGCTAGGCACTGTTGCCCTGCTTCCTCAGTTTCAGAGGGTACCTTTTTCAGGGTTGCTTTTTCACCGGGTCTCCTCGCCATTGTATTTTTTTATCTTATTTTTTTTGCTTAAAGATTGCCACCTGAGCTAGCCTCTGTTGCGCTTCTTTCTCAGTTCTAGAGGGTAGATTTCTCCGTGTTGCTTTTTCCCCAGGTCTCCACGCACTTCCTTTTATTTTTCCTTAAAAATTGCCACCTGAGCTAGCCTCTGTTGTCCATCTTCGTCGGTTTCAGAGGGTAGATTTCTCACTGTTGCTTTTTTGCCAGGTCTGCACGCCCTTGTGTTTTTTTCTGCTTAAAGGTTGCAACCTGAGCTAGCTTCTTTTGCCCATGTCCCTCAGTTTCAGAGGGTGGATTTCTCCGTGTTGCTTTTTCCCCAGGCCTCCACGCCCTTGTGTGTTTCTTTTGCTTAACGATTGCCACCTGAGCTAGCCTCTGTTGCCCATCTTCGTCCGTTTCAGAGGGTGGATTTCTCAGTGTTGCCTTTCCCCAGCTCCCCACGCCCTTGTGTGTTTCTTTTGCTTAAAGATTGCCACCTGAAGCCAGCCTCTCTTGCCCATCTTCCTCAGTTTCAGAGGGTAGATATTTCAGGGTTGCTTTTTCCCAGGTCTCCACGCCTTTGGGTTTTGTTTTTGCTTAACGATTGCCACCTGAGCTAGCCTCTGTTGCCCATCTTCGTCCATTTCAGAGGGTGGATTTCTCAGTGTTGCCTTTTCCCCAGCTCCCCACGCCCTTGTGTGTTTCTTTTGCTTAAAGATTGCCACCTGAAGCCAGCCTCTCTTGCCCATCTTCCTCAGTTTCAGAGGGTAGATATTTCAGGGTTGCTTTTTCCCCAGGTCTCCACGCCTTTGGGTTTTGTTTTTGCTTAACGAGTGCCACCTGAGCTAGCCTCTCTTGCCCATGTTCCTCAGTTTCAGAGGGTAGATATTTCAGGGTTGCTTTGTCCCCAGGGCTCCACGCCTTTGTGCTTTGTTTTTGCTTAAGGATTGCCACCTGAGGTAGCCTCTCTTGCCCATCTTCCTCAGTTTCAGAGGGTGGATTTCTCCGTGTTGCTTTTTCCCCAGGTCTCCACGCCCTTGTGTGTTTCTTTTGCTTAACGATTGCCACCTGAGCTAGCCTCTGTTGCCCATCTTCGTCCGTTTCAGAGGGTGGATTTCTCAGTGTTGCCTTTTCGCCAGCTCCCACGCCCTTGTGTGTTTCTTTTGCTTAAAGATTGTCACCTGAGCTAGGCACTGTTGCCCTGCTTCCTCAGTTTCAGAGGGTACCTTTTTCAGGGTTGCTTTTTGACCGGGTCTCCTCGCCATTGTATTTTTTTATCTTATTTTTTTTGCTTAAAGATTGCCACCTGAGCTAGCCTCTGTTGCGCTTCTTTCTCAGTTCTAGAGGGTAGATTTCTCCGTGTTGCTTTTTCCCCAGGTCTCCACGCACTTCCTTTTATTTCTCCTTAAAAATTGCCACCTGAGCTAGCCTCTGTTGTCCATCTTCGTCGGTTTCAGAGGGTAGATTTCTCACTGTTGCTTTTTTGCCAGGTCTGCACGCCCTTGTGTTTTTTTTCTGCTTAAAGGTTGCAACCTGAGCTAGCTTCTTTTGCCCATGTCCCTCAGTTTCAGAGGGTGGATTTCTCCGTGTTGCTTTTTCCCCAGGCCTCCACGCCCTTGTGTGTTTCTTTTGCTTAACGTTTGCCACCTGAAGCCAGCCTCTCTTGCCCGTCTTCCTCAGTTTCAGAGGGTAGATATTTCAGGGTTGCTTTTTCCCCAGGTCTCCACGCCTTTGTGTTTTGTTTTTGCTTAACGATTGCCACCTGAAGCCAGCCTCTCTTGCCCATCTTCCTCAGTTTCAGAGGGTAGATATTTCAGGGTTGCTTTTTCCCCAGGTCTCCACGCCTTTGTGTTTTGTTTTTGCTTAACGAGTGCCACCTGAGCTAGCCTCTCTTGCCCATGTTCCTCAGTTTCAGAGGGTAGATATTTCAGGGTTGCTTTGTCCCCAGGGCTCCACGCCTTTGTGCTTTGTTTTTGCTTAAGGATTGCCACCTGAGGTAGCCTCTCTTGCCCATCTTCCTCAGTTTCAGAGGGTAGATATTTCAGGGTTGCTTTTTCCCCAGGTCTCCACGCCTTTGGGTTTTGTTTTTGCTTAACGATTGCCACCTGAGCTAGCCTCTGTTGCCCATCTTCGTCCGTTTCAGAGGGTGGATTTCTCAGTGTTGCCTTTTCCCCAGCTCCCCACGCCCTTGTGTGTTTCTTTTGCTTAAAGATTGCCACCTGAAGCCAGCCTCTCTTGCCCATCTTCCTCAGTTTCAGAGGGTAGATATTTCAGGGTTGCTTTTTCCCCAGGTCTCCACGCCTTTGTGTTTTGTTTTTGCTTAACGAGTGCCACCTGAGCTAGCCTCTCTTGCCCATGTTCCTCAGTTTCAGAGGGTAGATATTTCAGGGTTGCTTTGTCCCCAGGGCTCCACGCCTTTGTGCTTTGTTTTTGCTTAAGGATTGCCACCTGAGGTAGCCTCTCTTGCCCATCTTCCTCAGTTTCAGAGGGTGGATTTCTCCGTGTTGCTTTTTCCCCAGGTCTCCACGCCCTTGTGTGTTTCTTTTGCTTAAAGATTGCCACCTGAGCTAGCCTCTGTTGCCCATCTTCGTCCGTTTCAGAGGGTGGATTTCTCAGTGTTGCCTTTTCGCCAGCTCCCCACGCCCTTGTGTGTTTCTTTTGCTTAAAGATTGTCACCTGAGCTAGGCACTGTTGCCCTGCTTCCTCAGTTTCAGAGGGTACCTTTTTCAGGGTTGCTTTTTCACCGGGTCTCCTCGCCATTGTATTTTTTTATCTTATTTTTTTTGCTTAAAGATTGCCACCTGAGCTAGCCTCTGTTGCGCTTCTTTCTCAGTTCTAGAGGGTAGATTTCTCCGTGTTGCTTTTTCCCCAGGTCTCCACGCACTTCCTTTCATTTTTCCTTAAAAATTGCCACCTGAGCTAGCCCCTGTTGCCCATCTTCGTCGGTTTCAGAGGGTAGATTTCTCAGTGTTGATTTTTCCCCATTTCTCCACGCCCTCGTGCTTTTTTTTTTTTATTTCCTTAGATGTCGGCGCCTGAGCTAGCTTCTTTTGCCCATCTTCGTCAGTTTCAGCGGGTAGACTCTCCGCCTGCCTTCGACAGGCCCTCTGGACTGGAAAGCTTTCCTCCTCCCGTCATCACGGTCCTTCTCGGATGACGTGCCTGGTTTCGGTTTGACCGTCCCCGCCCGCCCTGATTTTCTAAGTCCTCCCGGGAACCCCGGGGGCGCTCCAGCCGCTCCGGGAAGCGGCGGCCTCCCGGCCGCACCGGCCCAGCCCGGCCCGGGCCGCCCCCTGGCCTCTCTGGGGGGAACTCTCCCCTTCCCCTTCCCGGTGATCGCCCGAGAAACCTTTTCCGAGTCCCCCTCCTGCGGCTGGGGCTGCGCCTTGGCGGCCGGGAGCCCGCGGGCGGACGCCCCGGGGCCGCACTGGGCCGGGAGGCTGGGTCCGAGGGGGCTCCGGGACGGGATCGGGCGGCCCGGCGGCCCGGCTGTGCTCCCCGGCGGGCCCGCGCTCCGGCTCCGTCCCGCTGAGGCGGTCGTCGGTCGCCGGGTGCCACCTGGCGGCCGCTTTTATATCGTCTCTTTCCTCCGGAGCTCCGGCGACGCGGGCCAAGGGACGGGACTCGGCCGCGGTGACCGAGGCAGAGTCCCGGGAGGCCGGCGTCGCTGGCGGGATCTGGCCCGGTGGCGCCGGGGCGTGAGCGCGACGCCCGCTCGCCGGAGATTGGAGGTGCAGGCTACTGAGGGAGGTGGCTGTCGCCGCGCCGCCCGGTGCCGGCCGGGGTGTGGGGCCTCCCGGACGGGTCGACCAGCAGCCGCCGGTGCCCCTCCGTCCCCGGGAGGGGGTGGGGGGCCGCCGCGGGGGAACGGGCGAGGGAGCTCGTCCCGTGCCCGGCCGTCGTCCCGAGGGCGGCCCGGTGGTCGGGCCTTCCGCGTCGCCGATCCCCTTTCCGCGCCCCGCTCCGGAGGTGGGCGACCGGCCGGGGCCTTGCGGGGGAGGCCCGTGGAGGGCGCGACGGGCTCGGCCGCCGGGCTGGCCTTTTCCCCACTGGTCTTCCGAGTCGACCGGCTCTGGCGGTGGGGACCGGGCCCGGTCCTCGGATGCCTCCTCCTCCGTGGCAGTTTTTTTTTCCAAGTCCCGCCCTGGAGAAGAGCGTGGACCGGCCCCGGGAGCCCTCGAGGGCGGGCCGGGGAGGGCGTCCCCGGCCCGGACGCGTGCCCGGGGTGGGTCCGGGCCGTCGGACCGGACTTCTCTCTCCGAGTTTCGCGGGTCGCGTCTTTGTCCGGAGGCGGGAGGGGGCCGGCTCGAGGCGTAGGTGGAGCCCCGGCTGAGGGACGGGAGCCACGGTCCCGCCCCGGGCCCGGTCGCCGGAGGCGCCTCCGCGGAATTCTTTTCTAAGTCCTGACCCGGCGACTCAGAGGGAGGGACCGACCGGTCCCGGCCCGCGCGGGCGGCCCGGGGAGGCTGTCCCCGGCTCCCCCTGCCGCCACGCTTCTGGGGTCGACCAGATGGCCCCGGGAGCTCCGGGCCTGGTGGCGATGGGGTCGTGCTTGGGGTCTGGTGGCCGTGGCCGTGATCCAGGGGTTCCCCTGGTGATCCGTGGGTGGGCCCCGTCTCCGGGCGCGGCGATTCTTGCCCCCGAATGGGTGGTTTTGTGCCGCCAGATAAGTGCTGACACGCTCTGCTCGGGTGACAGTCGCCCGAGAGCTTCCGGGTGCCTGGATGCGTGTGCGGGGAGGGCTCCGGGCTCTGGCCGAGAACCGGACGCCCGTTTCCACCCCCGCCGCTTGAGCCGCCCGCTGGGGCCTGCGCGCCGGCTCTTGTGCGTTCCAGGCGCCCCCACGACCGTGGTGCCACCTCCGGTCTCTGGTACCCGAGGGCGGCGGGGTTAGGGGCGCGGGGTCCTCTACCACGTGCACTCCCTGCCGCCGGCACCCGGGTGCGGTCGCGACTTACCCCATCCCACCGGCTCCGTGCCAGTGCGTGTCAGGCGTTCTCGTCCTGGGGTCGTCGCCCGCGCTTGCTGGAGGAGGAGAGGGGTCGGTGAGGCTGAAGCAGGCTCCTCCGCTCGCTGTCCTCGCCGGCCTTCCCTTGCTCGGGGGTCCCTCGCGTTATGCTGCCGACCGATGTGGTGATGCTGTGCTCTCCCGGGCCGGGCCTAAGCCGTGCCAGACGAGGGACGGACGTTCATGGCGAACGGGACCGCTCTTCTCGCTCTGCCCGCGGGTCCCCTCGCCCGTTCTCCCCCGCTGCGAGTGGCGTGTGGGAGGCGGCAGGGGTGCGGAATCCGGCCTGACCTCGCTCCCCCGCCCCGTGCCTCGTGGCGTGGGCGGTGTCGGGGTCTCCGTGACGCGGCGGATGCTCTGCCTGTGCCTCTTGGCTGTGTCTCGCGGGCGGCCCTCCCCGCGGTGGGGCGGGCCGTGTTGCCGCCGCGCCGCGCGCCTTCCCGGGCGCGTGAGCGCGTTCCCCAGGCCGTTGGCGGTGCCCCTGGAGCGTTCCAGGTCGTCCCTCAGGCGCCCGAGGCCGAGTGGCGGTGTCGTTCTCTGTTCCCGTCGGCCTCCTCAGGTAACCACTGCGCTGGTGTGTCTGAGGAGCGGGGGG
>NW_027224753.1:20000-31344 GCF_041296235.1 Equus asinus
TCTCGGAGCCCCGAGGGCTACGCGGAGGCCGCGGACGAGCAGCCGCGAGGCCGCCGGGGCCGCCGCCCTGCCTGGTCGACCAGCTGTCCGGCCCGGACTTGGTCCCCGGACCGGGGCGCGCGGGTCGACCAGATGTCCGCGGCGCTCGGGGCCGGGCCTCGGGGCTCTGGGTGCCCTGGGTGTTCTGGGTGCGCTCCCGGCCCTCTGTCGGCTCCGAAGGCCCCGCGGACTCGTAGCCACGGGGTCCGGCGGCGCGCGGGTCGACCAGATGTCCGCGCCGAGCGCCGCGGGACCGCAGGGCGCTCGGCCTTCTCGGAGGCTCGAGGGCTCCGGCGACCCGGCGGACGAGCAGCGGCGAGGCCGCTGGGGCCGCCGCCCTGCCGGGTCGACCGGCGACCCGGCCCCCGGGTCTCGGGTCTCGGGTCTCGGGGGGGTGGGGGGGGGGGGGGGGGGGCGGGTCGACCAGATGTCCGCACCGAGCGCCCCGCGGGGCCGCGGGGCCGCGGGGCCGCGGGGCGCTCGGCCTTCTCGGAGCCCCGAGGGCTCCCTGGAGGCCGCCGGGGCCGCCGCCCTGCCGGGTCGACCAGCTGTCCGGCCCGGACTTGGTCCCCGGACCGGGGCGCGCGGGTCGACCAGATGTCCGCGGCGCTCGGGGCCGGGTCCCGGGTCTCTGGGTGCTCTGGGTGCGCTCCCGGCCCTCTGTCGGCTCCGAAGGCCCCGCGGACTCGTAGCCACGGGGTCCGGCGGCGCGCGGGTCGACCAGATGTCCGCGCCGAGCGCCGCGGGGCCGTGGGGCCGCGGGGCGCTCGGCCTTCTCGGAGCCCCGAGGGCTCCCTGGAGGCTGCGGACGAGCAGCCGCGAGGCCCCCGGGGCAGCCGCCCTGCCGGGTCGACCAGCTGTCCGGCCCGGACTTGGTCCCCGGACTGGGGCGCGCGGGTCGACCAGATGTCCGCGGCGCTCGGGGCCGGGCCCCGGGTCTCTGGGTGCTCTGGGTGCGCTCCCGGCCCTCTGTCGGCTCCGAAGGCCCCGCGGACTCGTAGCCACGGGGTCCGGCGGCGCGCGGGTCGACCAGATGTCCGCGCCGAGCGCCGCGGGACTGCAGGGCGCTCGGCCTTCTCGGAGGCTCGAGGGCTCCGGCGACCCGGCGGACGAGCAGCGGCGAGGCCGCCGTGGCCGCCGCCCTGCCGGGTCGACCGGCGACCCGACCCCCGTGTCTCGGGGGGGGGGGGGGAGCGGGTCGACCAGATGTCCGCACCGAGCGCCGCGGGGCCGTGGGGCCGCGGGGCGCTCGGCCTTCTCGGAGCCCCGAGGGCTCCCTGGAGGCTGCGGACGAGCAGCCGCGAGGCCCCCGGGGCAGCCGCCCTGCCGGGTCGACCGGCGGCCCGGCCCGGACTCGGGCCCCGGGTCCCGTGGCGCGCGGGTCGACCAGATGTCCGCGCCGAGCGCCACATGGCTGCGGGTCGCTCCGGCTTCTCGCAGTCCCGAGGGTTCCGCGGGCACGTAGCTGCGAGACCCGGGCGGCTGCCCTCCGCCCGGCTCACGGGGCGCTCGTGTCCATCAGCTGGTCGTGCGGAAATCCCGTGGTTGGCCTCCCTCCCTCCCTCCCTCCCTCGTCCAGCCGCCACGTTTTCGGGGTTCGTGCGACTGGGATGAAATAGACCTTCCCAACGTCAATCGGAGATCATCCATCATACCTCTCGAGTCCCCAAAAGCCAAGAAACACGCCAACCAAAACGCTTTTATTATGCCAACGGTTCCCGTTTTCATTCCTATCGTTTAGGGAGGTTTGGTGGCAGCAGCGGCCGAAAGCAAAAGGAAACCCGAGGAAAGCGGCTCCATCCACCAGGGCTGTGTCTCATCGGTGCCGACGCAGGAGGGACGGGCTTCGTTCGTTCGTTCGCTGCGGCCCAAATTCCCGGGCCGCCCGAGGACCGCTCGCACCGGCCCGAGGGAGGGAGCCCCGGCAGGCAGGATGCCTCCGGGGAAATGGCCAAGTCGACCGCGCGACCCACAACCCGCCCGACTCGGGGCGAGAAGGAGCATGGAGGAGGACTCCGTCCCCTAGTCGGCAGACGGCCCCGGGACAGGGACGTTCGCCAAAACCTCCCCAAGGCCGCTTTCCGTGACCGAGTCGGCCTCCCCGCCTGTACTCGTCCCGGCCCGAGAAACGAGACGCGGGGTGGATCGGGACCAGGCCACGCACCAGGCCGGCCGGCGCGGCATCCTCCCTCCCCCGACCTGACCTGACCTGGACGAACGCCTCCCCATCGCCCGCCCCCGCGAGGCTGATCCGTCCGGCCGGTGAGGAGGCCGCTTGTCGGGCGCCACCTGCTGCCCGGCATCCTCTTATATAGTGTTCGAGGAGGTCGACCAGGTGGCCCGGCCTGGATTGGGGGGGGGGGGCGCGGGGTGCGGTGTCCCGGGCGGCGGGGGACGGGGGGGGGTAGGAGTGGAGAGGGAAAGGTGGGCGTGGAGAATGCCGGGGTCGGGGGTCGGCGCGGGGCGGGGCGGGAGTTGGGGATAGGGGAGGGGCGGGAGGCCGTCTGGACATGGAGGGTCGGAAGAGCGGTGGTGACAATGATTTTCATTATCATTTAGAAAGAAGAACGTGGACTTCTTTAGAGGAGTCCTTTGAATAGCTTCTCCATTTAGTTAACATACATCCAAATGGAGGTCGGGAAACTTGGGTCCTGTTAACATATGGATGGAAGTGGAAAGAACTATCGCGATGACCGTCCTTGTGTTTCTTTTATTTTTTCTTTCTTCCTGCTCCCCAAAGCCGCCCCCCCACCCCCGCCCCGCCCCGCCCCGCCCCGCCCCGTCCCGTCCCGTCCCGTCCATAGTTGTAGGTTCCAGTGGTAGGTCTTTCGCGTTTCTGCTATGTGGGACGCCGCCTCGGCGTGGCTTGAAGGGCGATGCTGGGTCTGGGGCTGCGCCCAGGATCCGAACCGGTGAAAACCTGGGCCGTCGAAGCCGGGGGCCGGGGTGGGGGGCGCTACTTGACCGTTCGTCCACGGGCTCGGCCCCCGGCCCCTTGTTTTCTAGGGAGAGAGACAGAGAGACCCGATCCATTTTCCCTTGGCCTCTAAAGCGTGCGTGTGGTCGAAAGGCGACAGAGAGAGGGGTTCTGGTCCAGAAAGCCCCGACTGCGCCGCCGCGGGGATCGGTCGGTTCCGCCCGAACCGTCCGAGTCGGAAAGGAACGGACAGCTTTCCTCCTTTGGGCCCCTGACTTGGGACCGACAGGGGAAGAGGAACAGGCCTCTCTCCCTCACACCCTGGCCCCTTCCTCCAGGACGCCCTCCTTCTAGTCAGCCCGCCTCTGGCTTTTCCACACGCCGACGACCGCTCGTCGGCATGGACCCACCTTCCTTGGGGGACACCACCACACGACTCTCCCACTCGTCTGCCTGCCTTTCGTTGGCGTCGCTGCCAAAGGCGAGGGGTAGGGGTGGCGGTGGCAGGGACGGCAGGGGCCCAGCGGCTCTCTGGCGGGTGAGGAAGTCTTGCTGGTTCTCCTAGGTCGGTGATCTTTCTCGATCTCCACACACATTCTTCGTTTGGGGAGCCAAGAGACGCCCTCTGAGGAATCCCTATGGCCAGGGTCGATCACTTACTCGCTCACTGCCTCGGCCTCGGCCTCGGCCTCTGTCAGTCTTGTCTCTCTCCCTCCCTCCCTCCCTCCCTCCCTCCCTCCCTCGTCGGTCTCTGTGTGTGGACGTCTAGGTGGAGGCGAGGCAGGGAGGCCACCCACCCACCTACCTCGTGGTTTACCACACGCTCTACACGGAGGTAGAATTCCCATCCCACCGAATCCATCCTTTCCACGGGGCACAAGCCAGTGGCCTTCGGGAGTCTCTCTCCCCAAGGTGGCGCATCCGTCACGGCTATCTATTTCCAGAAGGTTTCCGTTTCCATCCCCTCCCCCCGAAAGAAAAAACGGCCCCACTCCCGGATCTGCCCCACCACGATCACCACCACCACTGCCGCCGCCGCCGCCGCCGCCATCTGCTGTCGCCCTCTAGGGTTGGACCGTTCTAGCTCTCTCCTCTGTGTGGAATCGCAACGTAGGTCGCCTTGGATGTCTGGCACCTCTCACTTAGCAGAAGGTTTTGGAGGCTCAGGCTGGGCCACGCTTTGGCCCGGGTCAGTGTTCCGTTCCTCCGGACGGCTTCCTCGTTTTCCACGAGAAGGAGCCGTGAAGACGGAAAGGAAGGGCGGATGGATGGCTTTTCCCGTGCTACCGAGTCCCTCTCCCCTTTTCCCCAAAGCGTGAGGGGCGGTCGAGAGGATCGTCTCTGATGACAAAAGTCAGAGGCACCCCGGGTCAGACACCGTGCGAGGCGTTGGTGTGTTCTCGAGAGGAGAACACGTCCCCGTCAGCGTTTCCTGTCGTTCTCGTTCCGAAAGGATTCACGCGCCACCCCGTCTCCCTCAAGGTCTTAGGGCTGTCGTGCTCCGCAGCCGTCACGTGTCGTGGATCCTGGGCACCACCACGCCACCCCGCCCCCCCCCCCCCCCGCCATAGCTGTCGATCGCTATGTGGCACGCCTACGTTTGCCCAAAAGAGCAGTCCGATGGACAGCGTGGTGCTTTTCCCAGCAGGCAGGCAGGTGAGAGTCACCCCTCTAGAAGGTTTCCAAGCCCCGTTCCATTCTCAGAGGCAGCTCCTTTGGCCATCAAGGAGGCAGGCGATGGGGGTGGGGGTGGGGATGGGGATGGGGCAGGGGCCTCTGTCCCTCTGTCGCGGTAGAAATGATTGGGAAAGGAGGGACGATGGGCGTAGGTCGACCATCCTGGGCGGTGGTGCTTTGGGAGCTTTTTCTAGAAGAAGGAGCGAACGGCGTTCCCTGGGAAGGGAGGAAACCAGAGGAGGTCCCCCTCAGACCGACCTGGCACGAGAAGGACACACACTCTCTCTCTCTCTCTCTCTCTCTCCCTTTTCTTCCTGACTTGAAATCAGGAGACAAAACTCCCCTGCCAAAGGGGCCCTCCCAAAACGGGGAGTGAGGAAGACCTCCTTCTCTTCACGGCTGAAGTTCTCCCTGCCTTTCCTGGACGGGAAGGATAGCACCTACGCCCGCTGCCGTCGGTGACTTTTAGTCCCCCTGGAGAGGAAGAAATTCTTTCCCGTGGCCGAACCCTGGCGGTTCGTTCGTGCTGCAGAGGACGTGACCCTCTCTGACACACCCAGGAACCTCCTCGCTCCGGGTCGAGGAGAGGGAGTTCTGTTCTGTGGTTTAGAATGGTGCTTAAAAAGGGATGTCGCTTACAAAGGGTCCTCGTCCCCCTTCCTAAACCTAAACGGACGGCTCGGCTCGGAGGCGTGAGATACGTTTCGCATCCTCCTCGTCGTCTTCACTCAAAGTTTTATTGGAGTTTGGAAGATTTTATTTTTTGTCTTTCCTTTTTCTCCCCAAAGCCCCCCGGTACGTAGTTGTGTGTTCTTCGCGGTGGGTCCTTCTAGCGGTGGTATGTGGGACGCCGCCTCAGCGTGGTTTGATGAGCAGTGCCGTGTCCGCGCCCGGGATCCGAACGAACCGATGAAACACTGGGCTGCCTGCAGCGGAGCGCGCGAACTTAACCACTCGGCCACGGGGCCAGCCCCTTACTGGATTTTCAAAACAACTCCGGGGGCCGGCCCGGTGGCGCGGCGGTGAAGTTCGCACGTTCTGCTCCGCCGGCCCCGGGTTCGCCGGTCCGGATCCCGGGCACAGGACCCGGCACCGCTTGGCGAGCCACGCTGTGGCAGGCGTCCCACCTGGAAAGTAGAGGGGGATGGGCACGGATGTCAGCTCAGGGCCAGTCTTCCTCGGCCGACAGAGGAGGATTGGTGGCAGATGTTCGCTCAGGGCTCATCTTCCTCAAAAATAAAATAATAAATCGATTCGATAAAATGTCAAATAACACAACCGCGGGATCACGCTTAGAGTCACCCTTGGCCCGATGATGCCACTCCCCACCCCCCCCACCCCCCTGCCCCCCACCATTTGGAGGTGCCGTCAGTGGGATTCGTTCCTGTTTGTCCATCTTTCTTCCTCTTTTTTTTTTTTTTTTAAAGACTGGCACCCGAGCTCATTGCCAATCTTTTCTTTTCTTTTTATTCCTCCTCCTTCTTCTTCTTCTCCCCAGAGCACCCCAGTACCTAGTTCTATATTCTCTTTGAGGGTCCCTCTGGTTCTGCCGTGTGGGACGCCACCTCAGCGTGGTTTGATGAGCGGTGCCGTGTCCGAGCCCAGGATCCGAACCTTCCAAGCCCCGGGCCGCTGAAGCGGAGCGTGCAAACTCAACTGCTCGGCCACGGGGTCAGCCCCTTCCTTCCTTCCTTCCTTCCTTCCTAAGGAGGAGGAGGCAGGCACTGTGTGAAGTCGCCAGTGAGTCTGTGGAAAGAGACGGAGGATTTCCCATGGGAAGCCGGGGCGGGGGACACGGACCGATGTCGTGCGAACTTGAAGGTGAAAGATCAAAAAACCCACACACGCCTAGAGCGGCGGGTTGCCCGTTAGGAGTTTGCTTGCCGGGCCCATAACGCAGGGCTCATCGATGAGCCAAACCGTCCGTGATCCTCAAGCAGTCTAGTAGGGTTAGAGAAAGGAGGGGGGCACTCTTTCTGCCCCAGATGAGGCGAGTTTCTCAGACAGCCACCCTGCCCCAACATCTTCCCTCCCTGCCTCCCGGCCCTTGGTGGACTGCGGCCTAAGGGTGGGGGAATTGAAGAAAGCCGTTCAATGGGAAAAAGCCCGAGGCCATGGGAGAGAGCTTCCTGCACTTGAATGAAGCCCTGACGCCAGGCCCATCGGAATGAATGGGCCTGACCTCCCCTCCCCCCTCCCCCCTCCCCCCTCCCAGGCTGGCGACTCGGCAGTGGAAGGCTAGGGGTTTCTTCCGAAATGGTGAACCGGCCCCCTTGTCCACAGGAAAACCACACACGGGTACAGCCTAGGCCGGATCTCAGGCCAAGTCGTCAGGGTGGCAAGATGATGGCGGATGAGAGGAAACTTGTTCTGGGACCGCACCGCCCCCCCCCCCATCGCCTCTCTGGCTGAGAAGAGGGCTGGGGAGCGGTGAGGGTCAGGGGGAGAGTGGGGGCGGGGCCGGGACAGGGACCACCGGGCAGTAGGACGGGAGTAGCCCTGAGGCCTGCCTGCCTGCTTCCTTCCCTGCCGGCGCAGGGCTGAGAGAGGCACGGGGCACGCTGGCTCCTGCCCCTTCACTCATTCGGGAAGCCTCCTGTTGTTGCTCCTGAGGTGCCGGCTGCGGTGACAGACAGAGCAAAACTCCTCTCTCTGTCTATTTCTTCAAAGGCCCGAGTCTGAGCTACGACAGATTCCCCTGTGGCTCAACCCGCAACCTCCCATCCTGCCAGACCAGACCCCTTGTCTAAAAACCTCCACTGGAGGAGCTCTTCCACCTGACTCGGAAAGGAAACACCAGCCCCGCCTCAGCCTCACACCCACCACCACCACCACCACCCGCCCCCCCCCCGCCCCACTCTCCTCCGGACCCAGATACCTAACAGAGGGAACAAAAATCCAAAAATCCTGCTGCTCTCCTTCTACCACCTCCACTTCAGAAGAGTCAGTCTCCCCCGAACACCTCAGACTCTGTGACTTCCCGCGGCCTCCCTTTCCCCGTCCCCATTCTCTCCCCGGACGGGCCCCATCTTACACTTGAACGACAGCTCCACCGCTCGGGGCAGCTGGACACGATGTCCCAAAGTGGCCCGGACGGTAGCCTGGTCGATTCCAAAGGACCCACGCACGCAGTCGGCCATAAACGTGGTGTGGAGATCGTGGACGTTTGCGGGCCTCTGATCAAATCACTGCTCCGGGGACCCCGGCGTCTAGGACCCGTCTTCTCCGTGTTCTTCACACCGTTGCTCCTGGGCCGGTTATTCTCTTCCCTCTCACTGACCTTAACGTTTTGTCTCTGCCATTGAATTTTGACTGTGCGAATGTGACTTGCCGCTGTAGGGCTGCGTGGATCTCTCAGGCATCCTGCTGTGCCGTGCGGGGGGGGGGGGGGAATCCTTGGTGGGTGGGTCGATAGACGTCCCTTTGGTTGTGCCCTGGAGGGGAGAGACAGAGGGGACGACTCAATCCACCACGAACGCTGATGTCGCTCCGATAAACCTGTAGCGGTGATTCTAGTTTATGGCCCGTGTCCTGAAAATAACTTCCCGAAGGGCCAGCCCGGCGGCACAGCGGTTAAGTTCGCACGTTCCGTTTTGTCAGCCAGGGGTTCGCAGGTTCGGATCCAGGGTGCGGACGTGGCGCCGCTTGGCGAGCCACGCTGTGGTCAGCGTCCCGCCTATCAAGGGGAGGGGGATGGGCACGGATGTTAGCTCGGGATCACTCTCCCGGGGCAAAAAGAGGAGAATTGGCAGCAGGTGTCAGCTCGGGGCTCGTCTTCCTCGAAAAATAAATTAATTAAATTAATAAAAACAACTTCCCAAACCTCTCTGATAACTTGAAGCTTTGAAGTTTTGCGAGGTGAAATCAGGTGATAAAAAAGTCCACGGACAGGGGCGGCCCCGTGGCCGAGTGGTTAAGTTCACAAGCTCCCCTTCGGCGGCCCAGGGTTTTGCCGGTTCAGATCCCGGGCACGGCACGGACACGGCACCGCTCGTCGGGCCGTGTGGAGGCGGCGTCCCACATGCCACAACTGGAAGGGCCCTCAACTAAGATAGACAACTATGTCATGGGGGGGATTGGGGGAGAAAAATCGGGAGGGGGGAAAAAAAAAACAAAAACGGAAGATTGGCAACAGGCGTTAGCTCTGTGAGGGCCGATCTTCCTCACCCAAAAACTAAAGTGAGATGAAATCAAATAAAGCGAAGGAAAAGATAAACCTATGAAATCCCATGTTTCTAAAAGTGGCCAAGTGTTTAGACATTGGCCAAGCGACGGAATGCTCATGGGAAGGACAGTTCCTAATTGCTGGCTTCTTAGTTTTCACCAAAATTAAGGTTCGTGAGGGTTAAAAAATCTACTTAACAAATGCGATGAAAGCCACTAGGCCGGCCCGGTGGCGCGCTGGTTAAGTGTGCCTGTTCCGCTTCGCCGGCCCGGGGTTCGCCAGTTCGGATCCCGGGGGTGGACGTGGCACCGCTGGGCGAGCCACGTGGTGGTAGGCGTCCCACATATGAAATAGAGGAAGATGGGCACGGAGGTGAGCTCAGGGCCAGCCTTCCTCGGCAAAAAGAGGAGGATTGGCAGCAGTTAGCTCAGGGCTCATCGTCCTCAAAACAAAACAAAACAAAACAAAAAGCCACTAAAAGTGAATATGGGAAACATCTTTGTGTTCAAGGAAAGTGAGATGGCTGCCTTCAGGCAAGAGGGCCTAAAAAGTAAAGATCGTTTTGTCTGTGAAAAGGTGATCAAAGTTTCACGGGGAAAATAATCTGAGAAAAAGGCCTGTTCGTGGTCAAGTGGCCTAAAATTGGAACGAGTGGACAGATAGAAATGGCGAGCGATAGGATCTATGGGAGTCTATGAGGAAGCCATTGGGTGTCGGCCTAATTCGGCCTGACAGTGTTTTTCGAAAAGGGCCTGACGTGGCCGTCGAGCACGCATCGCATCGTAGATCCGCTTTACACATTTCCTACGGCAAGAACCAATGCCCTTAAGGGAAAGGAGCAGCTTCCCCGTGCTCGGGCCTTTCCTTAAGGAGAGGCATCTTTCCTTAGGCTAGGAGCGGATGGTTGCGCTCACCTTTGACCATCCGGCTCCCCTGTGACCACCCAGGCCCAGACAACAGACCTGCCACCCAGCAGTGTCTGTCGATCGCTGTGCCGACAGAGCAGTCTCGCGACTATCATCCAAGGGACCTTTCGATCCTATGTGAAACGTCCTCTCTGGGGGTCTAGAAGCACTCTGTACACCCCACTTCCCGGGCACCCTCTCTTCCTTCGGGAAGAAAGGCCCCGGGCCACAGTCCTCACATTTTAGCTCAGAATAAACGCACCCCGATTTTCACGGATAGATTGGTTCCGGATTATTTCCGTCGACAGAATGGAATCAAGTCAATGAGTTTCAAGATCGGAGGGAAGCTGATGCAAAATCAGAATTTGTTTTTCTCACTCCCGAAAGGATACTTTTCTCTAACTTCTAGTCTCCTCCTGATAAAGACATTGGAAAAGGTTTCTCTTGACCTCTGAGGGAATCGACACCAAAGACAGAGATCCTCCATTTTGTCAGAATGATTTCCTAGGCCTCCAATGGAGGAGGCCTCCCTCGGACGGGAGCTCAGCTTTTGTTTTGCAACAGTTTTCCTCTCTCTGCTTGCCTTTAACATCTCCTTTCCCGTTCTTCTTTTTTGGAAGGGAAATACGTGCACCGCTGGGGAAAAAAAAAAAAAAAAGAATTTTCTAAATGACCAAAGAAGATCTACGACTGTTGTTATTTTGGTTTCACGGAGCAGTTCCACGTCCACATTTACTCCATTTTAAACACCCACACACACTCACAGCACGGCGCTGTGAGGATGTCCCGGGGAACTCGATTTGTGGAGGGAATGGCTGTGAGGTCTCTGCCCCCAACCCCCACCATTTGGGTGCTTCTGCTTGTTGATGAGGACGGGAAGCCCTGCTGAAATCCATATTCTTATCACCACACGTGCATCTGCACCCATGCTCCCCCCCGTGTGTCGTCTTTGGGCTTTGCTGTGGCCCCGTGCGGAGGGAGACCTGTTTTGTGTTGTAAACTTTTCCGCGGCCAAGCGGCTCGGTCCTTTCCTCTACGACTTGTGGGCTCTGTCTGTCCGTCTGCCTTAGAGAGACCCTCTGGGCCGGAAGTGACAGGCTGCACACAATTCCTGACAGACTGCGGACAATTCCTCCGTCGTCACGGTCCTTCTCTGATGACGTGCATGGTTTCGGTTTGACAGCGACCCCCACCCCCCACCCCGCCGTGATTTTCTAAGTCCTCCCGGGAGCCCGGGAAGTGCTCGGGCCGCTCCGGGAAGCGGGGGCCGGCAGCCCCGGCCTGCCCCGTGGCATCTCCGGGGACTTTTCCACCTCTGTCCGCGTCAGCCAGCCGGCAGCCCCGCGCCCGGCCCGGCCCAGAAGTCACGTGGGGAGTCTGTCCCCTTCCTGGCAAGCCCACCCACCCCACCCCCCTCCCCGCCGATTTTCCAACACCTCCTTCTGCGCCCAGGGTTGCCCTGTGCTGCCTGGGAGCTCCGAGGTGGACACCCTGGGGCCTCACGTGGTGACCTCCCGCCCGCCCCAAGCGGGCCCAGAGAGAAAGAGAGAGAGAGAGAGAGACAGAGAGAGACAGAGACAGAGACAGAGACAGAGAGAGACAGAGACAGAGACAGAGACAGAGACAGAGACAGAGAGAGAC
>NW_027224754.1:0-7500 GCF_041296235.1 Equus asinus
GCTTAAAGATTGCCACCTGAGCTAGCCTCTGTTGCCCATCTTCGTCCGTTTCAGAGGGTGGATTTCTCAGTGTTGCCTTTTCGCCAGCTCCCACGCCCTTGTGTGTTTCTTTTGCTTAAAGATTGTCACCTGAGCTAGGCACTGTTGCCCTGCTTCCTCAGTTTCAGAGGGTACCTTTTTCAGGGTTGCTTTTTCACCGGGTCTCCTCGCCATTGTATTTTTTTATCTTATTTTTTTTGCTTAAGATTGCCACCTGAGCTAGCCTCTGTTGCGCTTCTTTCTCAGTTCTAGAGGGTAGATTTCTCCGTGTTGCTTTTTCCCCAGGTCTCCACGCACTTCCTTTTATTTTTCCTTAAAAATTGCCACCTGAGCTAGCCTCTGTTGTCCATCTTCGTCGGTTTCAGAGGGTAGATTTCTCACTGTTGCTTTTTTGCCAGGTCTGCACGCCCTTGTGTTTTTTTCTGCTTAAAGGTTGCAACCTGAGCTAGCTTCTTTTGCCCATGTCCCTCAGTTTCAGAGGGTGGATTTCTCCGTGTTGCTTTTTCCCCAGGCCTCCACGCCCTTGTGTGTTTCTTTTGCTTAACGATTGCCACCTGAGCTAGCCTCTGTTGCCCATCTTCGTCCGTTTCAGAGGGTGGATTTCTCAGTGTTGCCTTTCCCCAGCTCCCCACGCCCTTGTGTGTTTCTTTTGCTTAAAGATTGCCACCTGAAGCCAGCCTCTCTTGCCCATCTTCCTCAGTTTCAGAGGGTAGATATTTCAGGGTTGCTTTTTCCCCAGGTCTCCACGCCTTTGGGTTTTGTTTTTGCTTAACGATTGCCACCTGAGCTAGCCTCTGTTGCCCATCTTCGTCCATTTCAGAGGGTGGATTTCTCAGTGTTGCCTTTTCCCCAGCTCCCCACGCCCTTGTGTGTTTCTTTTGCTTAAAGATTGCCACCTGAAGCCAGCCTCTCTTGCCCATCTTCCTCAGTTTCAGAGGGTAGATATTTCAGGGTTGCTTTTTCCCCAGGTCTCCACGCCTTTGGGTTTTGTTTTTGCTTAACGAGTGCCACCTGAGCTAGCCTCTCTTGCCCATGTTCCTCAGTTTCAGAGGGTAGATATTTCAGGGTTGCTTTGTCCCCAGGGCTCCACGCCTTTGTGCTTTGTTTTTGCTTAAGGATTGCCACCTGAGGTAGCCTCTCTTGCCCATCTTCCTCAGTTTCAGAGGGTGGATTTCTCCGTGTTGCTTTTTCCCCAGGTCTCCACGCCCTTGTGTGTTTCTTTTGCTTAACGATTGCCACCTGAGCTAGCCTCTGTTGCCCATCTTCGTCCGTTTCAGAGGGTGGATTTCTCAGTGTTGCCTTTTCGCCAGCTCCCCACGCCCTTGTGTGTTTCTTTTGCTTAAAGATTGTCACCTGAGCTAGGCACTGTTGCCCTGCTTCCTCAGTTTCAGAGGGTACCTTTTTCAGGGTTGCTTTTTGACCGGGTCTCCTCGCCATTGTATTTTTTTATCTTATTTTTTTTGCTTAAAGATTGCCACCTGAGCTAGCCTCTGTTGCGCTTCTTTCTCAGTTCTAGAGGGTAGATTTCTCCGTGTTGCTTTTTCCCCAGGTCTCCACGCACTTCCTTTTATTTCTCCTTAAAAATTGCCACCTGAGCTAGCCTCTGTTGTCCATCTTCGTCGGTTTCAGAGGGTAGATTTCTCACTGTTGCTTTTTTGCCAGGTCTGCACGCCCTTGTGTTTTTTTTCTGCTTAAAGGTTGCAACCTGAGCTAGCTTCTTTTGCCCATGTCCCTCAGTTTCAGAGGGTGGATTTCTCCGTGTTGCTTTTTCCCCAGGCCTCCACGCCCTTGTGTGTTTCTTTTGCTTAACGTTTGCCACCTGAAGCCAGCCTCTCTTGCCCGTCTTCCTCAGTTTCAGAGGGTAGATATTTCAGGGTTGCTTTTTCCCCAGGTCTCCACGCCTTTGTGTTTTGTTTTTGCTTAACGATTGCCACCTGAAGCCAGCCTCTCTTGCCCATCTTCCTCAGTTTCAGAGGGTAGATATTTCAGGGTTGCTTTTTCCCCAGGTCTCCACGCCTTTGTGTTTTGTTTTTGCTTAACGAGTGCCACCTGAGCTAGCCTCTCTTGCCCATGTTCCTCAGTTTCAGAGGGTAGATATTTCAGGGTTGCTTTGTCCCCAGGGCTCCACGCCTTTGTGCTTTGTTTTTGCTTAAGGATTGCCACCTGAGGTAGCCTCTCTTGCCCATCTTCCTCAGTTTCAGAGGGTAGATATTTCAGGGTTGCTTTTTCCCCAGGTCTCCACGCCTTTGGGTTTTGTTTTTGCTTAACGATTGCCACCTGAGCTAGCCTCTGTTGCCCATCTTCGTCCGTTTCAGAGGGTGGATTTCTCAGTGTTGCCTTTTCCCCAGCTCCCACGCCCTTGTGTGTTTCTTTTGCTTAAAGATTGCCACCTGAAGCCAGCCTCTCTTGCCCATCTTCCTCAGTTTCAGAGGGTAGATATTTCAGGGTTGCTTTTTCCCCAGGTCTCCACGCCTTTGTGTTTTGTTTTTGCTTAACGAGTGCCACCTGAGCTAGCCTCTCTTGCCCATGTTCCTCAGTTTCAGAGGGTAGATATTTCAGGGTTGCTTTGTCCCCAGGGCTCCACGCCTTTGTGCTTTGTTTTTGCTTAAGGATTGCCACCTGAGGTAGCCTCTCTTGCCCATCTTCCTCAGTTTCAGAGGGTGGATTTCTCCGTGTTGCTTTTTCCCCAGGTCTCCACGCCCTTGTGTGTTTCTTTTGCTTAAAGATTGCCACCTGAGCTAGCCTCTGTTGCCCATCTTCGTCCGTTTCAGAGGGTGGATTTCTCAGTGTTGCCTTTTCGCCAGCTCCCCACGCCCTTGTGTGTTTCTTTTGCTTAAAGATTGTCACCTGAGCTAGGCACTGTTGCCCTGCTTCCTCAGTTTCAGAGGGTACCTTTTTCAGGGTTGCTTTTTCACCGGGTCTCCTCGCCATTGTATTTTTTTATCTTATTTTTTTTGCTTAAAGATTGCCACCTGAGCTAGCCTCTGTTGCGCTTCTTTCTCAGTTCTAGAGGGTAGATTTCTCCGTGTTGCTTTTTCCCCAGGTCTCCACGCACTTCCTTTCATTTTTCCTTAAAAATTGCCACCTGAGCTAGCCCCTGTTGCCCATCTTCGTCGGTTTCAGAGGGTAGATTTCTCAGTGTTGATTTTTCCCCATTTCTCCACGCCCTCGTGCTTTTTTTTTTTTATTTCCTTAGATGTCGGCGCCTGAGCTAGCTTCTTTTGCCCATCTTCGTCAGTTTCAGCGGGTAGACTCTCCGCCTGCCTTCGACAGGCCCTCTGGACTGGAAAGCTTTCCTCCTCCCGTCATCACGGTCCTTCTCGGATGACGTGCCTGGTTTCGGTTTGACCGTCCCCGCCCGCCCTGATTTTCTAAGTCCTCCCGGGAACCCCGGGGGCGCTCCAGCCGCTCCGGGAAGCGGCGGCCTCCCGGCCGCACCGGCCCAGCCCGGCCCGGGCCGCCCCCTGGCCTCTCTGGGGGGAACTCTCCCCTTCCCCTTCCCGGTGATCGCCCGAGAAACCTTTTCCGAGTCCCCCTCCTGCGGCTGGGGCTGCGCCTTGGCGGCCGGGAGCCCGCGGGCGGACGCCCCGGGGCCGCACTGGGCCGGGAGGCTGGGTCCGAGGGGGCTCCGGGACGGGATCGGGCGGCCCGGCGGCCCGGCTGTGCTCCCCGGCGGGCCCGCGCTCCGGCTCCGTCCCGCTGAGGCGGTCGTCGGTCGCCGGGTGCCACCTGGCGGCCGCTTTTATATCGTCTCTTTCCTCCGGAGCTCCGGCGACGCGGGCCAAGGGACGGGACTCGGCCGCGGTGACCGAGGCAGAGTCCCGGGAGGCCGGCGTCGCTGGCGGGATCTGGCCCGGTGGCGCCGGGGCGTGAGCGCGACGCCCGCTCGCCGGAGATTGGAGGTGCAGGCTACTGAGGGAGGTGGCTGTCGCCGCGCCGCCCGGTGCCGGCCGGGGTGTGGGGCCTCCCGGACGGGTCGACCAGCAGCCGCCGGTGCCCCTCCGTCCCCGGGAGGGGGTGGGGGGCCGCCGCGGGGGAACGGGCGAGGGAGCTCGTCCCGTGCCCGGCCGTCGTCCCGAGGGCGGCCCGGTGGTCGGGCCTTCCGCGTCGCCGATCCCCTTTCCGCGCCCCGCTCCGGAGGTGGGCGACCGGCCGGGGCCTTGCGGGGGAGGCCCGTGGAGGGCGCGACGGGCTCGGCCGCCGGGCTGGCCTTTTCCCCACTGGTCTTCCGAGTCGACCGGCTCTGGCGGTGGGGACCGGGCCCGGTCCTCGGATGCCTCCTCCTCCGTGGCAGTTTTTTTTTCCAAGTCCCGCCCTGGAGAAGAGCGTGGACCGGCCCCGGGAGCCCTCGAGGGCGGGCCGGGGAGGGCGTCCCCGGCCCGGACGCGTGCCCGGGGTGGGTCCGGGCCGTCGGACCGGACTTCTCTCTCCGAGTTTCGCGGGTCGCGTCTTTGTCCGGAGGCGGGAGGGGGCCGGCTCGAGGCGTAGGTGGAGCCCCGGCTGAGGGACGGGAGCCACGGTCCCGCCCCGGGCCCGGTCGCCGGAGGCGCCTCCGCGGAATTCTTTTCTAAGTCCTGACCCGGCGACTCAGAGGGAGGGACCGACCGGTCCCGGCCCGCGCGGGCGGCCCGGGGAGGCTGTCCCCGGCTCCCCCTGCCGCCACGCTTCTGGGGTCGACCAGATGGCCCCGGGAGCTCCGGGCCTGGTGGCGATGGGGGTCGTGCTTGGGGTCTGGTGGCCGTGGCCGTGATCCAGGGGTTCCCCTGGTGATCCGTGGGTGGGCCCCGTCTCCGGGCGCGGCGATTCTTGCCCCCGAATGGGTGGTTTTGTGCCGCCAGATAAGTGCTGACACGCTCTGCTCGGGTGACAGTCGCCCGAGAGCTTCCGGGTGCCTGGATGCGTGTGCGGGGAGGGCTCCGGGCTCTGGCCGAGAACCGGACGCCCGTTTCCACCCCCGCCGCTTGAGCCGCCCGCTGGGGCCTGCGCGCCGGCTCTTGTGCGTTCCAGGCGCCCCCACGACCGTGGTGCCACCTCCGGTCTCTGGTACCCGAGGGCGGCGGGGTTAGGGGCGCGGGGTCCTCTACCACGTGCACTCCCTGCCGCCGGCACCCGGGTGCGGTCGCGACTTACCCCATCCCACCGGCTCCGTGCCAGTGCGTGTCAGGCGTTCTCGTCCTGGGGTCGTCGCCCGCGCTTGCTGGAGGAGGAGAGGGGTCGGTGAGGCTGAAGCAGGCTCCTCCGCTCGCTGTCCTCGCCGGCCTTCCCTTGCTCGGGGGTCCCTCGCGTTATGCTGCCGACCGATGTGGTGATGCTGTGCTCTCCCGGGCCGGGCCTAAGCCGTGCCAGACGAGGGACGGACGTTCATGGCGAACGGGACCGCTCTTCTCGCTCTGCCCGCGGGTCCCCTCGCCCGTTCTCCCCCGCTGCGAGTGGCGTGTGGGAGGCGGCAGGGGTGCGGAATCCGGCCTGACCTCGCTCCCCCGCCCCGTGCCTCGTGGCGTGGGCGGTGTCGGGGTCTCCGTGACGCGGCGGATGCTCTGCCTGTGCCTCTTGGCTGTGTCTCGCGGGCGGCCCTCCCCGCGGTGGGGCGGGCCGTGTTGCCGCCGCGCCGCGCGCCTTCCCGGGCGCGTGAGCGCGTTCCCCAGGCCGTTGGCGGTGCCCCTGGAGCGTTCCAGGTCGTCCCTCAGGCGCCCGAGGCCGAGTGGCGGTGTCGTTCTCTGTTCCCGTCGGCCTCCTCAGGTAACCACTGCGCTGGTGTGTCTGAGGAGCGGGGGGGTCGAGTCGGTAAGGGAGGCGTGCCCCTCGTCCCCCTCGGGGGGGACGGGTGCCTCGTCGCCCCCCACGGCGTGCCGTGTGGGGGCGGGCAGGCTCGGGCGCGTGCCCGCGCGTTCCCCTTGCTGGGGTTTCCCCGCGGGTGTGGGAGTGACCGTGGCGGGCCGAGCCAGCGGCGTGGCGCTGGCTCTTTGGTTGGGAGGTGCTGTTTGATCGGCACCTCCGTCCCAGTCTCTGCCTCCCTTGGTCTCTCGGCCTGAGGGGAGGCACTGACTTGGGAGCCGCACAGGGGCCTTGTAGATCCCTAGCTAAGCCCAGTGTGGCCAGAGATGGCGAGCCCGGGGCAGCGCGGGCTCGCGGCCCTGACCACGGACGCTCCGACTTGCTCTAGGCCTTACCTCTACCGCAGACCCCTCCTGCATTGCGTGGCCATGGTGTCTGTAAGCGCCTTGGTGGGCCCGATGGCGGACGATGGGCGGGGGCGACACGCCCTCGGTGAGAAAGCCTTCTCTAGCGATCCGAGAGGGTGCCTTGGGGTACCGGACCCCCCAGCCGCCGCCCCTCCTTTGCGCGTAGTAGCCACGGACGCCACCACCGTGGCGCGTGGGCAGAGCTGCTCTTTGCCTACCGCGGCCGGCGCCTCCCCCCTCCGAGTCGGGGGAGGGTCACGCCCGGCCGGGCCGTCGTCGGGCGCGGGGCCGCGCGTGTGCGCGAGCGTGCGCGTGGTTCTCCCGTCGCGCGCTGGGGCGGGGAGAGGGCCCGGCCCCGTCCGGGCTCCGCCCCGCCGCGAGCGGCTGGCTCTCCGCTCGCTCCCGTCCCGAGCCGCAGCCGGTGGTGGCGTGCGGGCATGGGTGGGGGCCGCCGCCGCTCTCGGGCGCGTTCCCTCGGGACGTGGGCCCCGGAGCAGACCAGACAGGCAGACGGGTGGCTGGGTGGACGGGGCGGCCCCCGGCGGCGGGGGCGCCTCACGTAGGCCCCGGCGGTGGGGCCGGGCCCGCGGGAGGCCGAGGGGTGGCTGAGGCCGGCCGGCGTCCCAGGCGTCGTGGGACCGCCCTCGCGTGTCGTTGGCGGTGGGATCCCGCGTGTGTTTTCCTGGTGGCCCGTCCGCGCCCGAGGCCGTCCCCGGGAGCCTTCCCGCGAGCCCGTGCTCCCTCCGTCGAGGCGCGCGCCGCGCTCCCCGCTGCCCCCGGTGCTCCCCCGCCCGGGCAGACGCCTGGCCGCGCCGCCCACCGGCCGGGACCGAAGTGGGCCTCGCTGTGCGGGTGTCGCCTCCGGCCACCGAGGCCGGTGGTGGCCCCGGGCGAAGTGCTCTCGGCTCCGGTCGGGTGGGGCCCGCGCGCCAGGCGCCCGGCGCGGGACGCTGGCGCCGTGTGCGGGAGAGCCCTGGCCGTGGCGGGGCCGAGCCCCCGTGAGCTGCGCGCGGGGCGACGGGGCCAGTCGCCGTTCTGGGCGCCGCGGGACCGCCCCTGGTGCTGGAGGCCCCTGGCGGTGAGACCCCGTGTGTGCTCCGGCGGCCGACTTGCCTCGGGAGGTTCTGTCTTCCCTCCTTCGCCCCGAGCGCGTCTCTCGGCGGGCCGCGGCCCTTCCGCCGCCGCCTCTCCGGCGCCTCGGCCCTCGCCGCCGCCGGCCTTCTCCCGAGCCCTTCCCCGTCGTCGCCTGTTCTGGCTGCCCGACCGGGGCCCCGCCCCG
>NW_027224754.1:20000-24735 GCF_041296235.1 Equus asinus
CATCATACCTCTCGAGTCCCCAAAAGCCAAGAAACACGCCAACCAAAACGCTTTTATTATGCCAACGGTTCCCGTTTTCATTCCTATCGTTTAGGGAGGTTTGGTGGCAGCAGCGGCCGAAAGCAAAAGGAAACCCGAGGAAAGCGGCTCCATCCACCAGGGCTGTGTCTCATCGGTGCCGACGCAGGAGGGACGGGCTTCGTTCGTTCGTTCGCTGCGGCCCAAATTCCCGGGCCGCCCGAGGACCGCTCGCACCGGCCCGAGGGAGGGAGCCCCGGCAGGCAGGATGCCTCCGGGGAAATGGCCAAGTCGACCGCGCGACCCACAACCCGCCCGACTCGGGGCGAGAAGGAGCATGGAGGAGGACTCCGTCCCCTAGTCGGCAGACGGCCCCGGGACAGGGACGTTCGCCAAAACCTCCCCAAGGCCGCTTTCCGTGACCGAGTCGGCCTCCCCGCCTGTACTCGTCCCGGCCCGAGAAACGAGACGCGGGGTGGATCGGGACCAGGCCACGCACCAGGCCGGCCGGCGCGGCATCCTCCCTCCCCCGACCTGACCTGACCTGGACGAACGCCTCCCCATCGCCCGCCCCCGCGAGGCTGATCCGTCCGGCCGGTGAGGAGGCCGCTTGTCGGGCGCCACCTGCTGCCCGGCATCCTCTTATATAGTGTTCGAGGAGGTCGACCAGGTGGCCCGGCCTGGATTGGGGGGGGGGGGCGCGGGGTGCGGTGTCCCGGGCGGCGGGGGACGGGGGGGGGTAGGAGTGGAGAGGGAAAGGTGGGCGTGGAGAATGCCGGGGTCGGGGGTCGGCGCGGGGCGGGGCGGGAGTTGGGGATAGGGGAGGGGCGGGAGGCCGTCTGGACATGGAGGGTCGGAAGAGCGGTGGTGACAATGATTTTCATTATCATTTAGAAAGAAGAACGTGGACTTCTTTAGAGGAGTCCTTTGAATAGCTTCTCCATTTAGTTAACATACATCCAAATGGAGGTCGGGAAACTTGGGTCCTGTTAACATATGGATGGAAGTGGAAAGAACTATCGCGATGACCGTCCTTGTGTTTCTTTTATTTTTTCTTTCTTCCTGCTCCCCAAAGCCGCCCCCCCACCCCCGCCCCGCCCCGCCCCGCCCCGCCCCGTCCCGTCCCGTCCCGTCCATAGTTGTAGGTTCCAGTGGTAGGTCTTTCGCGTTTCTGCTATGTGGGACGCCGCCTCGGCGTGGCTTGAAGGGCGATGCTGGGTCTGGGGCTGCGCCCAGGATCCGAACCGGTGAAAACCTGGGCCGTCGAAGCCGGGGGCCGGGGTGGGGGGCGCTACTTGACCGTTCGTCCACGGGCTCGGCCCCCGGCCCCTTGTTTTCTAGGGAGAGAGACAGAGAGACCCGATCCATTTTCCCTTGGCCTCTAAAGCGTGCGTGTGGTCGAAAGGCGACAGAGAGAGGGGTTCTGGTCCAGAAAGCCCCGACTGCGCCGCCGCGGGGATCGGTCGGTTCCGCCCGAACCGTCCGAGTCGGAAAGGAACGGACAGCTTTCCTCCTTTGGGCCCCTGACTTGGGACCGACAGGGGAAGAGGAACAGGCCTCTCTCCCTCACACCCTGGCCCCTTCCTCCAGGACGCCCTCCTTCTAGTCAGCCCGCCTCTGGCTTTTCCACACGCCGACGACCGCTCGTCGGCATGGACCCACCTTCCTTGGGGGACACCACCACACGACTCTCCCACTCGTCTGCGTGCCTTTCGTTGGCGTCGCTGCCAAAGGCGAGGGGTAGGGGTGGCGGTGGCAGGGACGGCAGGGGCCCAGCGGCTCTCTGGCGGGTGAGGAAGTCTTGCTGGTTCTCCTAGGTCGGTGATCTTTCTCGATCTCCACACACATTCTTCGTTTGGGGAGCCAAGAGACGCCCTCTGAGGAATCCCTATGGCCAGGGTCGATCACTTACTCGCTCACTGCCTCGGCCTCGGCCTCGGCCTCTGTCAGTCTTGTCTCTCTCCCTCCCTCCCTCCCTCCCTCCCTCCCTCCCTCGTCGGTCTCTGTGTGTGGACGTCTAGGTGGAGGCGAGGCAGGGAGGCCACCCACCCACCTACCTCGTGGTTTACCACACGCTCTACACGGAGGTAGAATTCCCATCCCACCGAATCCATCCTTTCCACGGGGCACAAGCCAGTGGCCTTCGGGAGTCTCTCTCCCCAAGGTGGCGCATCCGTCACGGCTATCTATTTCCAGAAGGTTTCCGTTTCCATCCCCTCCCCCCGAAAGAAAAAACGGCCCCACTCCCGGATCTGCCCCACCACGATCACCACCACCACTGCCGCCGCCGCCGCCGCCGCCATCTGCTGTCGCCCTCTAGGGTTGGACCGTTCTAGCTCTCTCCTCTGTGTGGAATCGCAACGTAGGTCGCCTTGGATGTCTGGCACCTCTCACTTAGCAGAAGGTTTTGGAGGCTCAGGCTGGGCCACGCTTTGGCCCGGGTCAGTGTTCCGTTCCTCCGGACGGCTTCCTCGTTTTCCACGAGAAGGAGCCGTGAAGACGGAAAGGAAGGGCGGATGGATGGCTTTTCCCGTGCTACCGAGTCCCTCTCCCCTTTTCCCCAAAGCGTGAGGGGCGGTCGAGAGGATCGTCTCTGATGACAAAAGTCAGAGGCACCCCGGGTCAGACACCGTGCGAGGCGTTGGTGTGTTCTCGAGAGGAGAACACGTCCCCGTCAGCGTTTCCTGTCGTTCTCGTTCCGAAAGGATTCACGCGCCACCCCGTCTCCCTCAAGGTCTTAGGGCTGTCGTGCTCCGCAGCCGTCACGTGTCGTGGATCCTGGGCACCACCACGCCACCCCGCCCCCCCCCCCCCCCCGCCATAGCTGTCGATCGCTATGTGGCACGCCTACGTTTGCCCAAAAGAGCAGTCCGATGGACAGCGTGGTGCTTTTCCCAGCAGGCAGGCAGGTGAGAGTCACCCCTCTAGAAGGTTTCCAAGCCCCGTTCCATTCTCAGAGGCAGCTCCTTTGGCCATCAAGGAGGCAGGCGATGGGGGTGGGGGTGGGGATGGGGATGGGGCAGGGGCCTCTGTCCCTCTGTCGCGGTAGAAATGATTGGGAAAGGAGGGACGATGGGCGTAGGTCGACCATCCTGGGCGGTGGTGCTTTGGGAGCTTTTTCTAGAAGAAGGAGCGAACGGCGTTCCCTGGGAAGGGAGGAAACCAGAGGAGGTCCCCCTCAGACCGACCTGGCACGAGAAGGACACACACTCTCTCTCTCTCTCTCTCTCTCTCCCTTTTCTTCCTGACTTGAAATCAGGAGACAAAACTCCCCTGCCAAAGGGGCCCTCCCAAAACGGGGAGTGAGGAAGACCTCCTTCTCTTCACGGCTGAAGTTCTCCCTGCCTTTCCTGGACGGGAAGGATAGCACCTACGCCCGCTGCCGTCGGTGACTTTTAGTCCCCCTGGAGAGGAAGAAATTCTTTCCCGTGGCCGAACCCTGGCGGTTCGTTCGTGCTGCAGAGGACGTGACCCTCTCTGACACACCCAGGAACCTCCTCGCTCCGGGTCGAGGAGAGGGAGTTCTGTTCTGTGGTTTAGAATGGTGCTTAAAAAGGGATGTCGCTTACAAAGGGTCCTCGTCCCCCTTCCTAAACCTAAACGGACGGCTCGGCTCGGAGGCGTGAGATACGTTTCGCATCCTCCTCGTCGTCTTCACTCAAAGTTTTATTGGAGTTTGGAAGATTTTATTTTTTGTCTTTCCTTTTTCTCCCCAAAGCCCCCCGGTACGTAGTTGTGTGTTCTTCGCGGTGGGTCCTTCTAGCGGTGGTATGTGGGACGCCGCCTCAGCGTGGTTTGATGAGCAGTGCCGTGTCCGCGCCCGGGATCCGAACGAACCGATGAAACACTGGGCTGCCTGCAGCGGAGCGCGCGAACTTAACCACTCGGCCACGGGGCCAGCCCCTTACTGGATTTTCAAAACAACTCCGGGGGCCGGCCCGGTGGCGCGGCGGTGAAGTTCGCACGTTCTGCTCCGCCGGCCCCGGGTTCGCCGGTCCGGATCCCGGGCACAGGACCCGGCACCGCTTGGCGAGCCACGCTGTGGCAGGCGTCCCACCTGGAAAGTAGAGGGGGATGGGCACGGATGTCAGCTCAGGGCCAGTCTTCCTCGGCCGACAGAGGAGGATTGGTGGCAGATGTTCGCTCAGGGCTCATCTTCCTCAAAAATAAAATAATAAATCGATTCGATAAAATGTCAAATAACACAACCGCGGGATCACGCTTAGAGTCACCCTTGGCCCGATGATGCCACTCCCCACCCCCCCCCCCCCCCCCTGCCCCCCACCATTTGGAGGTGCCGTCAGTGGGATTCGTTCCTGTTTGTCCATCTTTCTTCCTCTTTTTTTTTTTTTTTTTAAAGACTGGCACCCGAGCTCATTGCCAATCTTTTCTTTTCTTTTTATTCCTCCTCCTTCTTCTTCTTCTCCCCAGAGCACCCCAGTACCTAGTTCTATATTCTCTTTGAGGGTCCCTCTGGTTCTGCCGTGTGGGACGCCACCTCAGCGTGGTTTGATGAGCGGTGCCGTGTCCGAGCCCAGGATCCGAACCTTCCAAGCCCCGGGGCCGCTGAAGCGGAGCGTGCAAACTCAACTGCTCGGCCACGGGGTCAGCCCCTTCCTTCCTTCCTTCCTTCCTTCCTAAGGAGGAGGAGGCAGGCACTGTGTGAAGTCGCCAGTGAGTCTGTGGAAAGAGACGGAGGATTTCCCATGGGAAGCCG
>NW_027224755.1:10000-82500 GCF_041296235.1 Equus asinus
TACTACGCGCAAAGGAGGGGCGGCGGCTGGGGGGTCCGGTACCCCAAGGCACCCTCTCGGATCGCTAGAGAAGGCTTTCTCACCGAGGGCGTGTCGCCCCCGCCCATCGTCCGCCATCGGGCCCACCAAGGCGCTTACAGACACCATGGCCACGCAATGCAGGAGGGGTCTGCGGTAGAGGTAAGGCCTAGAGCAAGTCGGAGCGTCCGTGGTCAGGGCCGCGAGCCCGCGCTGCCCCGGGCTCGCCATCTCTGGCCACACTGGGCTTAGCTAGGGATCTACAAGGCCCCTGTGCGGCTCCCAAGTCAGTGCCTCCCCTCAGGCCGAGAGACCAAGGGAGGCAGAGACTGGGACGGAGGTGCCGATCAAACAGCACCTCCCAACCAAAGAGCCAGCGCCACGCCGCTGGCTCGGCCCGCCACGGTCACTCCCACACCCGCGGGGAAACCCCAGCAAGGGGAACGCGCGGGCACGCGCCCGAGCCTGCCCGCCCCCACACGGCACGCCGTGGGGGGCGACGAGGCACCCGTCCCCCCCGAGGGGGACGAGGGGCACGCCTCCCTTACCGACTCGACCCCCCCGCTCCTCAGACACACCAGCGCAGTGGTTACCTGAGGAGGCCGACGGGAACAGAGAACGACACCGCCACTCGGCCTCGGGCGCCTGAGGGACGACCTGGAACGCTCCAGGGGCACCGCCAACGGCCTGGGGAACGCGCTCACGCGCCCGGGAAGGCGCGCGGCGCGGCGGCAACACGGCCCGCCCCACCGCGGGGAGGGCCGCCCGCGAGACACAGCCAAGAGGCACAGGCAGAGCATCCGCCGCGTCACGGAGACCCCGACACCGCCCACGCCACGAGGCACGGGGCGGGGGAGCGAGGTCAGGCCGGATTCCGCACCCCTGCCGCCTCCCACACGCCACTCGCAGCGGGGGAGAACGGGCGAGGGGACCCGCGGGCAGAGCGAGAAGAGCGGTCCCGTTCGCCATGAACGTCCGTCCCTCGTCTGGCACGGCTTAGGCCCGGCCCGGGAGAGCACAGCATCACCACATCGGTCGGCAGCATAACGCGAGGGACCCCCGAGCAAGGGAAGGCCGGCGAGGACAGCGAGCGGAGGAGCCTGCTTCAGCCTCACCGACCCCTCTCCTCCTCCAGCAAGCGCGGGCGACGACCCCAGGACGAGAACGCCTGACACGCACTGGCACGGAGCCGGTGGGATGGGGTAAGTCGCGACCGCACCCGGGTGCCGGCGGCAGGGAGTGCACGTGGTAGAGGACCCCGCGCCCCTAACCCCGCCGCCCTCGGGTACCAGAGACCGGAGGTGGCACCACGGTCGTGGGGGCGCCTGGAACGCACAAGAGCCGGCGCGCAGGCCCCAGCGGGCGGCTCAAGCGGCGGGGGTGGAAACGGGCGTCCGGTTCTCGGCCAGAGCCCGGAGCCCTCCCCGCACACGCATCCAGGCACCCGGAAGCTCTCGGGCGACTGTCACCCGAGCAGAGCGTGTCAGCACTTATCTGGCGGCACAAAACCACCCATTCGGGGGCAAGAATCGCCGCGCCCGGAGACGGGGCCCACCCACGGATCACCAGGGGAACCCCTGGATCACGGCCACGGCCACCAGACCCCAAGCACGACCCCATCGCCACCAGGCCCGGAGCTCCCGGGGCCATCTGGTCGACCCCAGAAGCGTGGCGGCAGGGGGAGCCGGGGACAGCCTCCCCGGGCCGCCCGCGCGGGCCGGGACCGGTCGGTCCCTCCCTCTGAGTCGCCGGGTCAGGACTTAGAAAAGAATTCCGCGGAGGCGCCTCCGGCGACCGGGCCCGGGGCGGGACCGTGGCTCCCGTCCCTCAGCCGGGGCTCCACCTACGCCTCGAGCCGGCCCCCTCCCGCCTCCGGACAAAGACGCGACCCGCGAAACTCGGAGAGAGAAGTCCGGTCCGACGGCCCGGACCCACCCCGGGCACGCGTCCGGGCCGGGGACGCCCTCCCCGGCCCGCCCTCGAGGGCTCCCGGGGCCGGTCCACGCTCTTCTCCAGGGCGGGACTTGGAAAAAAAAACTGCCACGGAGGAGGAGGCATCCGAGGACCGGGCCCGGTCCCCACCGCCAGAGCCGGTCGACTCGGAAGACCAGTGGGGAAAAGGCCAGCCCGGCGGCCGAGCCCGTCGCGCCCTCCACGGGCCTCCCCCGCAAGGCCCCGGCCGGTCGCCCACCTCCGGAGCGGGGCGCGGAAAGGGGATCGGCGACGCGGAAGGCCCGACCACCGGGCCGCCCTCGGGACGACGGCCGGGCACGGGACGAGCTCCCTCGCCCGTTCCCCCGCGGCGGCCCCCCACCCCCTCCCGGGGACGGAGGGGCACCGGCGGCTGCTGGTCGACCCGTCCGGGAGGCCCCACACCCCGGCCGGCACCGGGCGGCGCGGCGACAGCCACCTCCCTCAGTAGCCTGCACCTCCAATCTCCGGCGAGCGGGCGTCGCGCTCACGCCCCGGCGCCACCGGGCCAGATCCCGCCAGCGACGCCGGCCTCCCGGGACTCTGCCTCGGTCACCGCGGCCGAGTCCCGTCCCTTGGCCCGCGTCGCCGGAGCTCCGGAGGAAAGAGACGATATAAAAGCGGCCGCCAGGTGGCACCCGGCGACCGACGACCGCCTCAGCGGGACGGAGCCGGAGCGCGGGCCCGCCGGGGAGCACAGCCGGGCCGCCGGGCCGCCCGATCCCGTCCCGGAGCCCCCTCGGACCCAGCCTCCCGGCCCAGTGCGGCCCCGGGGCGTCCGCCCGCGGGCTCCCGGCCGCCAAGGCGCAGCCCCAGCCGCAGGAGGGGGACTCGGAAAAGGTTTCTCGGGCGATCACCGGGAAGGGGAAGGGGAGAGTTCCCCCCAGAGAGGCCAGGGGGCGGCCCGGGCCGGGCTGGGCCGGTGCGGCCGGGAGGCCGCCGCTTCCCGGAGCGGCTGGAGCGCCCCCGGGGTTCCCGGGAGGACTTAGAAAATCAGGGCGGGCGGGGACGGTCAAACCGAAACCAGGCACGTCATCCGAGAAGGACCGTGATGACGGGAGGAGGAAAGCTTTCCAGTCCAGAGGGCCTGTCGAAGGCAGGCGGAGAGTCTACCCGCTGAAACTGACGAAGATGGGCAAAAGAAGCTAGCTCAGGCGCCGACATTTAAGGAAATAAAAAAAAAAAAGCACGAGGGCGTGGAGAAATGGGGAAAAATCAACACTGAGAAATCTACCCTCTGAAACCGACGAAGATGGGCAACAGGGGCTAGCTCAGGTGGCAATTTTTAAGGAAAAATGAAAGGAAGTGCGTGGAGACCTGGGGAAAAAGCAACACGGAGAAATCTACCCTCTAGAACTGAGAAAGAAGCGCAACAGAGGCTAGCTCAGGTGGCAATCTTTAAGCAAAAAAAATAAGATAAAAAAATACAATGGCGAGGAGACCCGGTGAAAAAGCAACCCTGAAAAAGGTACCCTCTGAAACTGAGGAAGCAGGGCAACAGTGCCTAGCTCAGGTGACAATCTTTAAGCAAAAGAAACACACAAGGGCGTGGGGAGCTGGCGAAAAGGCAACACTGAGAAATCCACCCTCTGAAACGGACGAAGATGGGCAACAGAGGCTAGCTCAGGTGGCAATCTTTAAGCAAAAGAAACACACAAGGGCGTGGAGACCTGGGGAAAAAGCAACACGGAGAAATCCACCCTCTGAAACTGAGGAAGATGGGCAAGAGAGGCTACCTCAGGTGGCAATCCTTAAGCAAAAACAAAGCACAAAGGCGTGGAGCCCTGGGGACAAAGCAACCCTGAAATATCTACCCTCTGAAACTGAGGAACATGGGCAAGAGAGGCTAGCTCAGGTGGCACTCGTTAAGCAAAAACAAAACACAAAGGCGTGGAGACCTGGGGAAAAAGCAACCCTGAAATATCTACCCTCTGAAACTGAGGAAGATGGGCAAGAGAGGCTGGCTTCAGGTGGCAATCTTTAAGCAAAAGAAACACACAAGGGCGTGGGGAGCTGGGGAAAAGGCAACACTGAGAAATCCACCCTCTGAAACGGACGAAGATGGGCAACAGAGGCTAGCTCAGGTGGCAATCGTTAAGCAAAAACAAAACCCAAAGGCGTGGAGACCTGGGGAAAAAGCAACCCTGAAATATCTACCCTCTGAAACTGAGGAAGATGGGCAAGAGAGGCTACCTCAGGTGGCAATCCTTAAGCAAAAACAAAGCACAAAGGCGTGGAGCCCTGGGGACAAAGCAACCCTGAAATATCTACCCTCTGAAACTGAGGAACATGGGCAAGAGAGGCTAGCTCAGGTGGCACTCGTTAAGCAAAAACAAAACACAAAGGCGTGGAGACCTGGGGAAAAAGCAACCCTGAAATATCTACCCTCTGAAACTGAGGAAGATGGGCAAGAGAGGCTGGCTTCAGGTGGCAATCGTTAAGCAAAAACAAAACACAAAGGCGTGGAGACCTGGGGAAAAAGCAACCCTGAAATATCTACCCTCTGAAACTGAGGAAGACGGGCAAGAGAGGCTGGCTTCAGGTGGCAAACGTTAAGCAAAAGAAACACACAAGGGCGTGGAGGCCTGGGGAAAAAGCAACACGGAGAAATCCACCCTCTGAAACTGAGGGACATGGGCAAAAGAAGCTAGCTCAGGTTGCAACCTTTAAGCAGAAAAAAAACACAAGGGCGTGCAGACCTGGCAAAAAGCAACAGTGAGAAATCTACCCTCTGAAACCGACGAAGATGGACAACAGAGGCTAGCTCAGGTGGCAATTTTTAAGGAGAAATAAAAGGAAGTGCGTGGAGACCTGGGGAAAAAGCAACACGGAGAAATCTACCCTCTAGAACTGAGAAAGAAGCGCAACAGAGGCTAGCTCAGGTGGCAATCTTTAAGCAAAAAAAATAAGATAAAAAAATACAATGGCGAGGAGACCCGGTCAAAAAGCAACCCTGAAAAAGGTACCCTCTGAAACTGAGGAAGCAGGGCAACAGTGCCTAGCTCAGGTGACAATCTTTAAGCAAAAGAAACACACAAGGGCGTGGGGAGCTGGCGAAAAGGCAACACTGAGAAATCCACCCTCTGAAACGGACGAAGATGGGCAACAGAGGCTAGCTCAGGTGGCAATCGTTAAGCAAAAGAAACACACAAGGGCGTGGAGACCTGGGGAAAAAGCAACACGGAGAAATCCACCCTCTGAAACTGAGGAAGATGGGCAAGAGAGGCTACCTCAGGTGGCAATCCTTAAGCAAAAACAAAGCACAAAGGCGTGGAGCCCTGGGGACAAAGCAACCCTGAAATATCTACCCTCTGAAACTGAGGAACATGGGCAAGAGAGGCTAGCTCAGGTGGCACTCGTTAAGCAAAAACAAAACCCAAAGGCGTGGAGACCTGGGGAAAAAGCAACCCTGAAATATCTACCCTCTGAAACTGAGGAAGATGGGCAAGAGAGGCTGGCTTCAGGTGGCAATCTTTAAGCAAAAGAAACACACAAGGGCGTGGGGAGCTGGGGAAAAGGCAACACTGAGAAATCCACCCTCTGAAATGGACGAAGATGGGCAACAGAGGCTAGCTCAGGTGGCAATCGTTAAGCAAAAACAAAACCCAAAGGCGTGGAGACCTGGGGAAAAAGCAACCCTGAAATATCTACCCTCTGAAACTGAGGAAGATGGGCAAGAGAGGCTGGCTTCAGGTGGCAATCTTTAAGCAAAAGAAACACACAAGGGCGTGGGGAGCTGGGGAAAGGCAACACTGAGAAATCCACCCTCTGAAACGGACGAAGATGGGCAACAGAGGCTAGCTCAGGTGGCAATCGTTAAGCAAAAGAAACACACAAGGGCGTGGAGGCCTGGGGAAAAAGCAACACGGAGAAATCCACCCTCTGAAACTGAGGGACATGGGCAAAAGAAGCTAGCTCAGGTTGCAACCTTTAAGCAGAAAAAAAACACAAGGGCGTGCAGACCTGGCAAAAAAGCAACAGTGAGAAATCTACCCTCTGAAACCGACGAAGATGGACAACAGAGGCTAGCTCAGGTGGCAATTTTTAAGGAAAAATAAAAGGAAGTGCGTGGAGACCTGGGGAAAAAGCAACACGGAGAAATCTACCCTCTAGAACTGAGAAAGAAGCGCAACAGAGGCTAGCTCAGGTGGCAATCTTTAAGCAAAAAAAATAAGATAAAAAAATACAATGGCGAGGAGACCCGGTGAAAAAGCAACCCTGAAAAAGGTACCCTCTGAAACTGAGGAAGCAGGGCAACAGTGCCTAGCTCAGGTGACAATCTTTAAGCAAAAGAAACACACAAGGGCGTGGGGAGCTGGCGAAAAGGCAACACTGAGAAATCCACCCTCTGAAACGGACGAAGATGGGCAACAGAGGCTAGCTCAGGTGGCAATCTTTAAGCAAAAGAAACACACAAGGGCGTGGAGACCTGGGGAAAAAGCAACACGGAGAAATCCACCCTCTGAAACTGAGGAAGATGGGCAAGAGAGGCTACCTCAGGTGGCAATCCTTAAGCAAAAACAAAGCACAAAGGCGTGGAGCCCTGGGGACAAAGCAACCCTGAAATATCTACCCTCTGAAACTGAGGAACATGGGCAAGAGAGGCTAGCTCAGGTGGCAATCGTTAAGCAAAAACAAAACACAAAGGCGTGGAGACCTGGGGAAAAAGCAACCCTGAAATATCTACCCTCTGAAACTGAGGAAGATGGGCAAGAGAGGCTGGCTTCAGGTGGCAATCGTTAAGCAAAAGAAACACACAAGGGCGTGGAGGCCTGGGGAAAAAGCAACACGGAGATATCGACCCTCTGAAACTCAGGAAGATGGGCAAGAGAGGCTAGCTCAGGTGGCAATCGTTAAGCAAAAACAAAACCCAAAGGCGTGGAGACCTGGGGAAAAAGCAACCCTGAAATATCTACCCTCTGAAACTGAGGAAGATGGGCAAGAGAGGCTGGCTTCAGGTGGCAATCTTTAAGCAAAAGAAACACACAAGGGCGTGGGGAGCTGGGGAAAAGGCAACACTGAGAAATCCACCCTCTGAAACGGACGAAGATGGGCAACAGAGGCTAGCTCAGGTGGCAATCGTTAAGCAAAAGAAACACACAAGGGCGTGGAGGCCTGGGGAAAAAGCAACACGGAGAACTCCACCCTCTGAAACTGAGGGACATGGGCAAAAGAAGCTAGCTCAGGTTGCAACCTTTAAGCAGAAAAAAAACACAAGGGCGTGCAGACCTGGCAAAAAAGCAACAGTGAGAAATCTACCCTCTGAAACCGACGAAGATGGACAACAGAGGCTAGCTCAGGTGGCAATTTTTAAGGAAAAATAAAAGGAAGTGCGTGGAGACCTGGGGAAAAAGCAACACGGAGAAATCTACCCTCTAGAACTGAGAAAGAAGCGCAACAGAGGCTAGCTCAGGTGGCAATCTTTAAGCAAAAAAAATAAGATAAAAAAATACAATGGCGAGGAGACCCGGTGAAAAAGCAACCCTGAAAAAGGTACCCTCTGAAACTGAGGAAGCAGGGCAACAGTGCCTAGCTCAGGTGACAATCTTTAAGCAAAAGAAACACACAAGGGCGTGGGGAGCTGGCGAAAAGGCAACACTGAGAAATCCACCCTCTGAAACGGACGAAGATGGGCAACAGAGGCTAGCTCAGGTGGCAATCTTTAAGCAAAAGAAACACACAAGGGCGTGGAGACCTGGGGAAAAAGCAACACGGAGAAATCCACCCTCTGAAACTGAGGAAGATGGGCAAGAGAGGCTACCTCAGGTGGCAATCCTTAAGCAAAAACAAAGCACAAAGGCGTGGAGCCCTGGGGACAAAGCAACCCTGAAATATCTACCCTCTGAAACTGAGGAACATGGGCAAGAGAGGCTAGCTCAGGTGGCAATCGTTAAGCAAAAACAAAACACAAAGGCGTGGAGACCTGGGGAAAAAGCAACCCTGAAATATCTACCCTCTGAAACTGAGGAAGATGGGCAAGAGAGGCTGGCTTCAGGTGGCAATCGTTAAGCAAAAGAAACACACAAGGGCGTGGAGGCCTGGGGAAAAAGCAACACGGAGAAATCCACCCTCTGAAACTGAGGGACATGGGCAAAAGAAGCTAGCTCAGGTTGCAACCTTTAAGCAGAAAAAAAACACAAGGGCGTGCAGACCTGGCAAAAAAGCAACAGTGAGAAATCTACCCTCTGAAACCGACGAAGATGGACAACAGAGGCTAGCTCAGGTGGCAATTTTTAAGGAAAAATAAAAGGAAGTGCGTGGAGACCTGGGGAAAAAGCAACACGGAGAAATCTACCCTCTAGAACTGAGAAAGAAGCGCAACAGAGGCTAGCTCAGGTGGCAATCTTTAAGCAAAAAAAATAAGATAAAAAAATACAATGGCGAGGAGACCCGGTGAAAAAGCAACCCTGAAAAAGGTACCCTCTGAAACTGAGGAAGCAGGGCAACAGTGCCTAGCTCAGGTGACAATCTTTAAGCAAAAGAAACACACAAGGGCGTGGGGAGCTGGCGAAAAGGCAACACTGAGAAATCCACCCTCTGAAACGGACGAAGATGGGCAACAGAGGCTAGCTCAGGTGGCAATCTTTAAGCAAAAGAAACACACAAGGGCGTGGAGACCTGGGGAAAAAGCAACACGGAGAAATCCACCCTCTGAAACTGAGGAAGATGGGCAAGAGAGGCTACCTCAGGTGGCAATCCTTAAGCAAAAACAAAGCACAAAGGCGTGGAGCCCTGGGGACAAAGCAACCCTGAAATATCTACCCTCTGAAACTGAGGAACATGGGCAAGAGAGGCTAGCTCAGGTGGCAATCGTTAAGCAAAAACAAAACACAAAGGCGTGGAGACCTGGGGAAAAAGCAACCCTGAAATATCTACCCTCTGAAACTGAGGAAGATGGGCAAGAGAGGCTGGCTTCAGGTGGCAATCTTTAAGCAAAAGAAACACACAAGGGCGTGGAGGCCTGGGGAAAAAGCAACACGGAGAAATCCACCCTCTGAAACTGAGGGACATGGGCAAAAGAAGCTAGCTCAGGTTGCAACCTTTAAGCAGAAAAAAAACACAAGGGCGTGCAGACCTGGCAAAAAAGCAACAGTGAGAAATCTACCCTCTGAAACCGACGAAGATGGACAACAGAGGCTAGCTCAGGTGGCAATTTTTAAGGAAAAATAAAAGGAAGTGCGTGGAGACCTGGGGAAAAAGCAACACGGAGAAATCTACCCTCTAGAACTGAGAAAGAAGCGCAACAGAGGCTAGCTCAGGTGGCAATCTTTAAGCAAAAAAAATAAGATAAAAAAATACAATGGCGAGGAGACCCGGTCAAAAAGCAACCCTGAAAAAGGTACCCTCTGAAACTGAGGAAGCAGGGCAACAGTGCCTAGCTCAGGTGACAATCTTTAAGCAAAAGAAACACACAAGGGCGTGGGGAGCTGGCGAAAAGGCAACACTGAGAAATCCACCCTCTGAAACGGACGAAGATGGGCAACAGAGGCTAGCTCAGGTGGCAATCTTTAAGCAAAAGAAACACACAAGGGCGTGGAGACCTGGGGAAAAAGCAACACGGAGAAATCCACCCTCTGAAACTGAGGAAGATGGGCAAGAGAGGCTACCTCAGGTGGCAATCCTTAAGCAAAAACAAAGCACAAAGGCGTGGAGCCCTGGGGACAAAGCAACCCTGAAATATCTACCCTCTGAAACTGAGGAACATGGGCAAGAGAGGCTGGCTTCAGGTGGCAATCTTTAAGCAAAAGAAACACACAAGGGCGTGGGGAGCTGGGGAAAAAGCAACCCTGAAATATCTACCCTCTGAAACTGAGGAAGATGGGCAAGAGAGGCTGGCTTCAGGTGGCAATCTTTAAGCAAAAGAAACACACAAGGGCGTGGGGAGCTGGGGAAAAGGCAACACTGAGAAATCCACCCTCTGAAACGGACGAAGATGGGCAACAGAGGCTAGCTCAGGTGGCAATCGTTAAGCAAAAGAAACACACAAGGGCGTGGAGGCCTGGGGAAAAAGCAACACGGAGAAATCCACCCTCTGAAACTGAGGGACATGGGCAAAAGAAGCTAGCTCAGGTTGCAACCTTTAAGCAGAAAAAAAACACAAGGGCGTGCAGACCTGGCAAAAAAGCCACAGTGAGAAATCTACCCTCTGAAACCGACGAAGATGGACAACAGAGGCTAGCTCAGGTGGCAATTTTTAAGGAAAAATAAAAGGAAGTGCGTGGAGACCTGGGGAAAAAGCAACACGGAGAAATCTACCCTCTAGAACTGAGAAAGAAGCGCAACAGAGGCTAGCTCAGGTGGCAATCTTTAAGCAAAAAAAATAAGATAAAAAAATACAATGGCGAGGAGACCCGGTGAAAAAGCAACCCTGAAAAAGGTACCCTCTGAAACTGAGGAAGCAGGGCAACAGTGCCTAGCTCAGGTGACAATCTTTAAGCAAAAGAAACACACAAGGGCGTGGGGAGCTGGCGAAAAGGCAACACTGAGAAATCCAGCCTCTGAAACGGACGAAGATGGGCAACAGAGGCTAGCTCAGGTGGCAATCTTTAAGCAAAAGAAACACACAAGGGCGTGGAGACCTGGGGAAAAAGCAACACGGAGAAATCCACCCTCTGAAACTGAGGAAGATGGGCAAGAGAGGCTACCTCAGGTGGCAATCCTTAAGCAAAAACAAAGCACAAAGGCGTGGAGCCCTGGGGACAAAGCAACCCTGAAATATCTACCCTCTGAAACTGAGGAACATGGGCAAGAGAGGCTAGCTCAGGTGGCAATCGTTAAGCAAAAACAAAACCCAAAGGCGTGGAGACCTGGGGAAAAAGCAACCCTGAAATATCTACCCTCTGAAACTGAGGAAGATGGGCAAGAGAGGCTGGCTTCAGGTGGCAATCTTTAAGCAAAAGAAACACACAAGGGCGTGGAGGCCTGGGGAAAAAGCAACACGGAGAAATCCACCCTCTGAAACTGAGGGACATGGGCAAAAGAAGCTAGCTCAGGTTGCAACCTTTAAGCAGAAAAAAAACACAAGGGCGTGCAGACCTGGCAAAAAAGCAACAGTGAGAAATCTACCCTCTGAAACCGACGAAGATGGACAACAGAGGCTAGCTCAGGTGGCAATTTTTAAGGAAAAATAAAAGGAAGTGCGTGGAGACCTGGGGAAAAAGCAACACGGAGAAATCTACCCTCTAGAACTGAGAAAGAAGCGCAACAGAGGCTAGCTCAGGTGGCAATCTTTAAGCAAAAAAAATAAGATAAAAAAATACAATGGCGAGGAGACCCGGTGAAAAAGCAACCCTGAAAAAGGTACCCTCTGAAACTGAGGAAGCAGGGCAACAGTGCCTAGCTCAGGTGACAATCTTTAAGCAAAAGAAACACACAAGGGCGTGGGGAGCTGGCGAAAAGGCAACACTGAGAAATCCACCCTCTGAAACGGACGAAGATGGGCAACAGAGGCTAGCTCAGGTGGCAATCTTTAAGCAAAAGAAACACACAAGGGCGTGGAGACCTGGGGAAAAAGCAACACGGAGAAATCCACCCTCTGAAACTGAGGAAGATGGGCAAGAGAGGCTACCTCAGGTGGCAATCCTTAAGCAAAAACAAAGCACAAAGGCGTGGAGCCCTGGGGACAAAGCAACCCTGAAATATCTACCCTCTGAAACTGAGGAACATGGGCAAGAGAGGCTAGCTCAGGTGGCAATCGTTAAGCAAAAACAAAACACAAAGGCGTGGAGACCTGGGGAAAAAGCAACCCTGAAATATCTACCCTCTGAAACTGAGGAAGATGGGCAAGAGAGGCTGGCTTCAGGTGGCAATCTTTAAGCAAAAGAAACACACAAGGGCGTGGGGAGCTGGGGAAAAGGCAACACTGAGAAATCCACCCTCTGAAAGGGACGAAGATGGGCTACAGAGGCTACCTCAGGTGGCAATCGTTAAGCAAAAGAAACACACAAGGGCGTGGAGGCCTGGGGAAAAAGCAACACGGAGAAATCCACCCTCTGAAACTGAGGAACATGGGCAAAAGAAGCTAGCTCAGGTTGCAACCTTTAAGCAGAAGAAAAACACAAGGGCGTGCAGACCTGGCAAAAAAGCAACAGTGAGAAATCTACCCTCTGAAACCGACGAAGATGGACAACAGAGGCTAGCTCAGGTGGCAATTTTTAAGGAAAAATAAAAGGAAGTGCGTGGAGACCTGGGGAAAAAGCAACACGGAGAAATCTACCCTCTAGAACTGAGAAAGAAGCGCAACAGAGGCTAGCTCAGGTGGCAATCTTTAAGCAAAAAAAATAAAATAAAAAAATACAATGGCGAGGAGACCCGGTCAAAAAGCAACCCTGAAAAAGGTACCCTCTGAAACTGAGGAAGCAGGGCAACAGTGCCTAGCTCAGGTGACAATCTTTAAGCAAAAGAAACACACAAGGGCGTGGGGAGCTGGCGAAAAGGCAACACTGAGAAATCCAGCCTCTGAAACGGACGAAGATGGGCAACAGAGGCTAGCTCAGGTGGCAATCTTTAAGCAAAAGAAACACACAAGGGCGTGGAGACCTGGGGAAAAAGCAACACGGAGAAATCCACCCTCTGAAACTGAGGAAGATGGGCAAGAGAGGCTACCTCAGGTGGCAATCCTTAAGCAAAAACAAAGCACAAAGGCGTGGAGCCCTGGGGACAAAGCAACCCTGAAATATCTACCCTCTGAAACTGAGGAACATGGGCAAGAGAGGCTAGCTCAGGTGGCAATCGTTAAGCAAAAACAAAACACAAAGGCGTGGGGACCTGGGGAAAAAGCAACCCTGAAATATCTACCCTCTGAAACTGAGGAAGATGGGCAAGAGAGGCTGGCTTCAGGTGGCAATCTTTAAGCAAAAGAAACACACAAGGGCGTGGGGAGCTGGGGAAAAGGCAACACTGAGAAATCCACCCTCTGAAAGGGACGAAGATGGGCTACAGAGGCTACCTCAGGTGGCAATCGTTAAGCAAAAGAAACACACAAGGGCGTGGAGGCCTGGGGAAAAAGCAACACGGAGAAATCCACCCTCTGAAACTGAGGAACATGGGCAAAAGAAGCTAGCTCAGGTTGCAACCTTTAAGCAGAAAAAAAACACAAGGGCGTGCAGACCTGGCAAAAAAGCAACAGTGAGAAATCTACCCTCTGAAACCGACGAAGATGGACAACAGAGGCTAGCTCAGGTGGCAATTTTTAAGGAAAAATAAAAGGAAGTGCGTGGAGACCTGGGGAAAAAGCAACACGGAGAAATCTACCCTCTAGAACTGAGAAAGAAGCGCAACAGAGGCTAGCTCAGGTGGCAATCTTTAAGCAAAAAAAATAAAATAAAAAAAAACAATGGCGAGGAGACCCGGTCAAAAAGCAACCCTGAAAAAGGTACCCTCTGAAACTGAGGAAGCAGGGCAACAGTGCCTAGCTCAGGTGACAATCTTTAAGCAAAAGAAACACACAAGGGCGTGGGGAGCTGGCGAAAAGGCAACACTGAGAAATCCAGCCTCTGAAACGGACGAAGATGGGCAACAGAGGCTAGCTCAGGTGGCAATCTTTAAGCAAAAAAAATAAGATAAAAAAATACAATGGCGAGGAGACCCGGTCAAAAAGCAACCCTGAAAAAGGTACCCTCTGAAACTGAGGAAGCAGGGCAACAGTGCCTAGCTCAGGTGACAATCTTTAAGCAAAAGAAACACACAAGGGCGTGGGGAGCTGGCGAAAAGGCAACACTGAGAAATCCAGCCTCTGAAACGGACGAAGATGGGCAACAGAGGCTAGCTCAGGTGGCAATCTTTAAGCAAAAGAAACACACAAGGGCGTGGAGACCTGGGGAAAAAGCAACACGGAGAAATCCACCCTCTGAAACTGAGGAAGATGGGCAAGAGAGGCTACCTCAGGTGGCAATCCTTAAGCAAAAACAAAGCACAAAGGCGTGGAGCCCTGGGGACAAAGCAACTCTGAAATATCTACCCTCTGAAACTGAGGAACATGGCCAAGAGAGGCTAGCTCAGGTGGCAATCGTTAAGCAAAAACAAAACACAAAGGCGTGGAGACCTGGGGAAAAAGCAACCCTGAAATATCTACCCTCTGAAACTGAGGAAGATGGGCAAGAGAGGCTGGCTTCAGGTGGCAATCTTTAAGCAAAAGAAACACACAAGGGCGTGGGGAGCTGGGGAAAAGGCAACACTGAGAAATCCACCCTCTGAAACGGACGAAGATGGGCAACAGAGGCTACCTCAGGTGGCAATCGTTAAGCAAAAGAAACACACAAGGGCGTGGAGGCCTGGGGAAAAAGCAACACGGAGAAATCCACCCTCTGAAACTGAGGAACATGGGCAAAAGAAGCTAGCTCAGGTTGCAACCTTTAAGCAGAAGAAAAACACAAGGGCGTGCAGACCTGGCAAAAAAGCAACAGTGAGAAATCTACCCTCTGAAACCGACGAAGATGGACAACAGAGGCTAGCTCAGGTGGCAATTTTTAAGGAAAAATAAAAGGAAGTGCGTGGAGACCTGGGGAAAAAGCAACACGGAGAAATCTACCCTCTAGAACTGAGAAAGAAGCGCAACAGAGGCTAGCTCAGGTGGCAATCTTTAAGCAAAAAAAATAAGATAAAAAAATACAATGGCGAGGAGACCCGGTGAAAAAGCAACCCTGAAAAAGGTACCCTCTGAAACTGAGGAAGCAGGGCAACAGTGCCTAGCTCAGGTGACAATCTTTAAGCAAAAGAAACACACAAGGGCGTGGGGAGCTGGCGAAAAGGCAACACTGAGAAATCCACCCTCTGAAACGGACGAAGATGGGCAACAGAGGCTAGCTCAGGTGGCAATCTTTAAGCAAAAGAAACACACAAGGGCGTGGAGACCTGGGGAAAAAGCAACACGGAGAAATCCACCCTCTGAAACTGAGGAAGATGGGCAAGAGAGGCTACCTCAGGTGGCAATCCTTAAGCAAAAACAAAGCACAAAGGCGTGGAGCCCTGGGGACAAAGCAACCCTGAAATATCTACCCTCTGAAACTGAGGAACATGGGCAAGAGAGGCTAGCTCAGGTGGCAATCGTTAAGCAAAAACAAAACACAAAGGCGTGGAGACCTGGGGAAAAAGCAACCCTGAAATATCTACCCTCTGAAACTGAGGAAGATGGGCAAGAGAGGCTGGCTTCAGGTGGCAATCTTTAAGCAAAAGAAACACACAAGGGCGTGGGGAGCTGGGGAAAAGGCAACACTGAGAAATCCACCCTCTGAAAGGGACGAAGATGGGCTACAGAGGCTACCTCAGGTGGCAATCGTTAAGCAAAAGAAACACACAAGGGCGTGGAGGCCTGGGGAAAAAGCAACACGGAGAAATCCACCCTCTGAAACTGAGGAACATGGGCAAAAGAAGCTAGCTCAGGTTGCAACCTTTAAGCAGAAGAAAAACACAAGGGCGTGCAGACCTGGCAAAAAAGCAACAGTGAGAAATCTACCCTCTGAAACCGACGAAGATGGACAACAGAGGCTAGCTCAGGTGGCAATTTTTAAGGAAAAATAAAAGGAAGTGCGTGGAGACCTGGGGAAAAAGCAACACGGAGAAATCTACCCTCTAGAACTGAGAAAGAAGCGCAACAGAGGCTAGCTCAGGTGGCAATCTTTAAGCAAAAAAAATAAAATAAAAAAATACAATGGCGAGGAGACCCGGTCAAAAAGCAACCCTGAAAAAGGTACCCTCTGAAACTGAGGAAGCAGGGCAACAGTGCCTAGCTCAGGTGACAATCTTTAAGCAAAAGAAACACACAAGGGCGTGGGGAGCTGGCGAAAAGGCAACACTGAGAAATCCAGCCTCTGAAACGGACGAAGATGGGCAACAGAGGCTAGCTCAGGTGGCAATCTTTAAGCAAAAGAAACACACAAGGGCGTGGAGACCTGGGGAAAAAGCAACACGGAGAAATCCACCCTCTGAAACTGAGGAAGATGGGCAAGAGAGGCTACCTCAGGTGGCAATCCTTAAGCAAAAACAAAGCACAAAGGCGTGGAGCCCTGGGGACAAAGCAACCCTGAAATATCTACCCTCTGAAACTGAGGAACATGGGCAAGAGAGGCTAGCTCAGGTGGCAATCGTTAAGCAAAAACAAAACACAAAGGCGTGGGGACCTGGGGAAAAAGCAACCCTGAAATATCTACCCTCTGAAACTGAGGAAGATGGGCAAGAGAGGCTGGCTTCAGGTGGCAATCTTTAAGCAAAAGAAACACACAAGGGCGTGGGGAGCTGGGGAAAAGGCAACACTGAGAAATCCACCCTCTGAAAGGGACGAAGATGGGCTACAGAGGCTACCTCAGGTGGCAATCGTTAAGCAAAAGAAACACACAAGGGCGTGGAGGCCTGGGGAAAAAGCAACACGGAGAAATCCACCCTCTGAAACTGAGGAACATGGGCAAAAGAAGCTAGCTCAGGTTGCAACCTTTAAGCAGAAAAAAAACACAAGGGCGTGCAGACCTGGCAAAAAAGCAACAGTGAGAAATCTACCCTCTGAAACCGACGAAGATGGACAACAGAGGCTAGCTCAGGTGGCAATTTTTAAGGAAAAATAAAAGGAAGTGCGTGGAGACCTGGGGAAAAAGCAACACGGAGAAATCTACCCTCTAGAACTGAGAAAGAAGCGCAACAGAGGCTAGCTCAGGTGGCAATCTTTAAGCAAAAAAAATAAAATAAAAAAAAACAATGGCGAGGAGACCCGGTCAAAAAGCAACCCTGAAAAAGGTACCCTCTGAAACTGAGGAAGCAGGGCAACAGTGCCTAGCTCAGGTGACAATCTTTAAGCAAAAGAAACACACAAGGGCGTGGGGAGCTGGCGAAAAGGCAACACTGAGAAATCCAGCCTCTGAAACGGACGAAGATGGGCAACAGAGGCTAGCTCAGGTGGCAATCTTTAAGCAAAAAAAATAAGATAAAAAAATACAATGGCGAGGAGACCCGGTTAAAAAGCAACCCTGAAAAAGGTACCCTCTGAAACTGAGGAAGCAGGGCAACAGTGCCTAGCTCAGGTGACAATCTTTAAGCAAAAGAAACACACAAGGGCGTGGGGAGCTGGCGAAAAGGCAACACTGAGAAATCCAGCCTCTGAAACGGACGAAGATGGGCAACAGAGGCTAGCTCAGGTGGCAATCTTTAAGCAAAAGAAACACACAAGGGCGTGGAGACCTGGGGAAAAAGCAACACGGAGAAATCCACCCTCTGAAACTGAGGAAGATGGGCAAGAGAGGCTACCTCAGGTGGCAATCCTTAAGCAAAAACAAAGCACAAAGGCGTGGAGCCCTGGGGACAAAGCAACCCTGAAATATCTACCCTCTGAAACTGAGGAACATGGGCAAGAGAGGCTAGCTCAGGTGGCAATCGTTAAGCAAAAACAAAACACAAAGGCGTGGAGACCTGGGGAAAAAGCAACCCTGAAATATCTACCCTCTGAAACTGAGGAAGATGGGCAAGAGAGGCTGGCTTCAGGTGGCAATCTTTAAGCAAAAGAAACACACAAGGGCGTGGGGAGCTGGGGAAAAGGCAACACTGAGAAATCCACCCTCTGAAACGGACGAAGATGGGCAACAGAGGCTACCTCAGGTGGCAATCGTTAAGCAAAAGAAACACACAAGGGCGTGGAGGCCTGGGGAAAAAGCAACACGGAGAAATCCACCCTCTGAAACTGAGGGACATGGGCAAAAGAAGCTAGCTCAGGTTGCAACCTTTAAGCAGAAGAAAAACACAAGGGCGTGCAGACCTGGCAAAAAAGCAACAGTGAGAAATCTACCCTCTGAAACCGACGAAGATGGACAACAGAGGCTAGCTCAGGTGGCAATTTTTAAGGAAAAATAAAAGGAAGTGCGTGGAGACCTGGGGAAAAAGCAACACGGAGAAATCTACCCTCTAGAACTGAGAAAGAAGCGCAACAGAGGCTAGCTCAGGTGGCAATCTTTAAGCAAAAAAAATAAGATAAAAAAATACAATGGCGAGGAGACCCGGTGAAAAAGCAACCCTGAAAAAGGTACCCTCTGAAACTGAGGAAGCAGGGCAACAGTGCCTAGCTCAGGTGACAATCTTTAAGCAAAAGAAACACACAAGGGCGTGGGGAGCTGGCGAAAAGGCAACACTGAGAAATCCAGCCTCTGAAACGGACGAAGATGGGCAACAGAGGCTAGCTCAGGTGGCAATCTTTAAGCAAAAGAAACACACAGGGGCGTGGAGACCTGGGGAAAAAGCAACACGGAGAAATCCACCCTCTGAAACTGAGGAAGATGGGCAAGAGAGGCTACCTCAGGTGGCAATCCTTAAGCAAAAACAAAGCACAAAGGCGTGGAGCCCTGGGGACAAAGCAACCCTGAAATATCTACCCTCTGAAACTGAGGAACATGGGCAAGAGAGGCTAGCTCAGGTGGCAATCGTTAAGCAAAAACAAAACACAAAGGCGTGGGGACCTGGGGAAAAAGCAACCCTGAAATATCTACCCTCTGAAACTGAGGAAGATGGGCAAGAGAGGCTGGCTTCAGGTGGCAATCTTTAAGCAAAAGAAACACACAAGGGCGTGGGGAGCTGGGGAAAAGGCAACACTGAGAAATCCACCCTCTGAAACGGACGAAGATGGGCAACAGAGGCTACCTCAGGTGGCAATCGTTAAGCAAAAGAAACACACAAGGGCGTGGAGGCCTGGGGAAAAAGCAACACGGAGAAATCCACCCTCTGAAACTGAGGAACATGGGCAAAAGAAGCTAGCTCAGGTTGCAACCTTTAAGCAGAAGAAAAACACAAGGGCGTGCAGACCTGGCAAAAAAGCAACAGTGAGAAATCTACCCTCTGAAACCGACGAAGATGGACAACAGAGGCTAGCTCAGGTGGCAATTTTTAAGGAAAAATAAAAGGAAGTGCGTGGAGACCTGGGGAAAAAGCAACACGGAGAAATCTACCCTCTAGAACTGAGAAAGAAGCGCAACAGAGGCTAGCTCAGGTGGCAATCTTTAAGCAAAAAAAATAAAATAAAAAAATACAATGGCGAGGAGACCCGGTCAAAAAGCAACCCTGAAAAAGGTACCCTCTGAAACTGAGGAAGCAGGGCAACAGTGCCTAGCTCAGGTGACAATCTTTAAGCAAAAGAAACACACAAGGGCGTGGGGAGCTGGCGAAAAGGCAACACTGAGAAATCCAGCCTCTGAAACGGACGAAGATGGGCAACAGAGGCTAGCTCAGGTGGCAATCTTTAAGCAAAAGAAACACACAAGGGCGTGGAGACCTGGGGAAAAAGCAACACGGAGAAATCCACCCTCTGAAACTGAGGAAGATGGGCAAGAGAGGCTACCTCAGGTGGCAATCCTTAAGCAAAAACAAAGCACAAAGGCGTGGAGCCCTGGGGACAAAGCAACCCTGAAATATCTACCCTCTGAAACTGAGGAACATGGGCAAGAGAGGCTAGCTCAGGTGGCAATCGTTAAGCAAAAACAAAACACAAAGGCGTGGGGACCTGGGGAAAAAGCAACCCTGAAATATCTACCCTCTGAAACTGAGGAAGATGGGCAAGAGAGGCTGGCTTCAGGTGGCAATCTTTAAGCAAAAGAAACACACAAGGGCGTGGGGAGCTGGGGAAAAGGCAACACTGAGAAATCCACCCTCTGAAAGGGACGAAGATGGGCTACAGAGGCTACCTCAGGTGGCAATCGTTAAGCAAAAGAAACACACAAGGGCGTGGAGGCCTGGGGAAAAAGCAACACGGAGAAATCCACCCTCTGAAACTGAGGAACATGGGCAAAAGAAGCTAGCTCAGGTTGCAACCTTTAAGCAGAAAAAAAACACAAGGGCGTGCAGACCTGGCAAAAAAGCAACAGTGAGAAATCTACCCTCTGAAACCGACGAAGATGGACAACAGAGGCTAGCTCAGGTGGCAATTTTTAAGGAAAAATAAAAGGAAGTGCGTGGAGACCTGGGGAAAAAGCAACACGGAGAAATCTACCCTCTAGAACTGAGAAAGAAGCGCAACAGAGGCTAGCTCAGGTGGCAATCTTTAAGCAAAAAAAATAAAATAAAAAAAAACAATGGCGAGGAGACCCGGTCAAAAAGCAACCCTGAAAAAGGTACCCTCTGAAACTGAGGAAGCAGGGCAACAGTGCCTAGCTCAGGTGACAATCTTTAAGCAAAAGAAACACACAAGGGCGTGGGGAGCTGGCGAAAAGGCAACACTGAGAAATCCAGCCTCTGAAACGGACGAAGATGGGCAACAGAGGCTAGCTCAGGTGGCAATCTTTAAGCAAAAAAAATAAGATAAAAAAATACAATGGCGAGGAGACCCGGTCAAAAAGCAACCCTGAAAAAGGTACCCTCTGAAACTGAGGAAGCAGGGCAACAGTGCCTAGCTCAGGTGACAATCTTTAAGCAAAAGAAACACACAAGGGCGTGGGGAGCTGGCGAAAAGGCAACACTGAGAAATCCAGCCTCTGAAACGGACGAAGATGGGCAACAGAGGCTAGCTCAGGTGGCAATCTTTAAGCAAAAGAAACACACAAGGGCGTGGAGACCTGGGGAAAAAGCAACACGGAGAAATCCACCCTCTGAAACTGAGGAAGATGGGCAAGAGAGGCTACCTCAGGTGGCAATCCTTAAGCAAAAACAAAGCACAAAGGCGTGGAGCCCTGGGGACAAAGCAACTCTGAAATATCTACCCTCTGAAACTGAGGAACATGGCCAAGAGAGGCTAGCTCAGGTGGCAATCGTTAAGCAAAAACAAAACACAAAGGCGTGGAGACCTGGGGAAAAAGCAACCCTGAAATATCTACCCTCTGAAACTGAGGAAGATGGGCAAGAGAGGCTGGCTTCAGGTGGCAATCTTTAAGCAAAAGAAACACACAAGGGCGTGGGGAGCTGGGGAAAAGGCAACACTGAGAAATCCACCCTCTGAAACGGACGAAGATGGGCAACAGAGGCTACCTCAGGTGGCAATCGTTAAGCAAAAGAAACACACAAGGGCGTGGAGGCCTGGGGAAAAAGCAACACGGAGAAATCCACCCTCTGAAACTGAGGAACATGGGCAAAAGAAGCTAGCTCAGGTTGCAACCTTTAAGCAGAAGAAAAACACAAGGGCGTGCAGACCTGGCAAAAAAGCAACAGTGAGAAATCTACCCTCTGAAACCGACGAAGATGGACAACAGAGGCTAGCTCAGGTGGCAATTTTTAAGGAAAAATAAAAGGAAGTGCGTGGAGACCTGGGGAAAAAGCAACACGGAGAAATCTACCCTCTAGAACTGAGAAAGAAGCGCAACAGAGGCTAGCTCAGGTGGCAATCTTTAAGCAAAAAAAATAAGATAAAAAAATACAATGGCGAGGAGACCCGGTGAAAAAGCAACCCTGAAAAAGGTACCCTCTGAAACTGAGGAAGCAGGGCAACAGTGCCTAGCTCAGGTGACAATCTTTAAGCAAAAGAAACACACAAGGGCGTGGGGAGCTGGCGAAAAGGCAACACTGAGAAATCCACCCTCTGAAACGGACGAAGATGGGCAACAGAGGCTAGCTCAGGTGGCAATCTTTAAGCAAAAGAAACACACAAGGGCGTGGAGACCTGGGGAAAAAGCAACACGGAGAAATCCACCCTCTGAAACTGAGGAAGATGGGCAAGAGAGGCTACCTCAGGTGGCAATCCTTAAGCAAAAACAAAGCACAAAGGCGTGGAGCCCTGGGGACAAAGCAACCCTGAAATATCTACCCTCTGAAACTGAGGAACATGGCCAAGAGAGGCTAGCTCAGGTGGCAATCGTTAAGCAAAAACAAAACACAAAGGCGTGGAGACCTGGGGAAAAAGCAACCCTGAAATATCTACCCTCTGAAACTGAGGAAGATGGGCAAGAGAGGCTGGCTTCAGGTGGCAATCTTTAAGCAAAAGAAACACACAAGGGCGTGGGGAGCTGGGGAAAAGGCAACACTGAGAAATCCACCCTCTGAAAGGGACGAAGATGGGCTACAGAGGCTACCTCAGGTGGCAATCGTTAAGCAAAAGAAACACACAAGGGCGTGGAGGCCTGGGGAAAAAGCAACACGGAGAAATCCACCCTCTGAAACTGAGGAACATGGGCAAAAGAAGCTAGCTCAGGTTGCAACCTTTAAGCAGAAGAAAAACACAAGGGCGTGCAGACCTGGCAAAAAAGCAACAGTGAGAAATCTACCCTCTGAAACCGACGAAGATGGACAACAGAGGCTAGCTCAGGTGGCAATTTTTAAGGAAAAATAAAAGGAAGTGCGTGGAGACCTGGGGAAAAAGCAACACGGAGAAATCTACCCTCTAGAACTGAGAAAGAAGCGCAACAGAGGCTAGCTCAGGTGGCAATCTTTAAGCAAAAAAAATAAGATAAAAAAATACAATGGCGAGGAGACCCGGTGAAAAAGCAACCCTGAAAAAGGTACCCTCTGAAACTGAGGAAGCAGGGCAACAGTGCCTAGCTCAGGTGACAATCTTTAAGCAAAAGAAACACACAAGGGCGTGGGGAGCTGGCGAAAAGGCAACACTGAGAAATCCACCCTCTGAAACGGACGAAGATGGGCAACAGAGGCTAGCTCAGGTGGCAATCTTTAAGCAAAAGAAACACACAAGGGCGTGGAGACCTGGGGAAAAAGCAACACGGAGAAATCCACCCTCTGAAACTGAGGAAGATGGGCAAGAGAGGCTACCTCAGGTGGCAATCCTTAAGCAAAAACAAAGCACAAAGGCGTGGAGCCCTGGGGACAAAGCAACCCTGAAATATCTACCCTCTGAAACTGAGGAACATGGGCAAGAGAGGCTAGCTCAGGTGGCAATCGTTAAGCAAAAACAAAACACAAAGGCGTGGAGACCTGGGGAAAAAGCAACCCTGAAATATCTACCCTCTGAAACTGAGGAAGATGGGCAAGAGAGGCTGGCTTCAGGTGGCAATCTTTAAGCAAAAGAAACACACAAGGGCGTGGGGAGCTGGGGAAAAGGCAACACTGAGAAATCCACCCTCTGAAAGGGACGAAGATGGGCTACAGAGGCTACCTCAGGTGGCAATCGTTAAGCAAAAGAAACACACAAGGGCGTGGAGGCCTGGGGAAAAAGCAACACGGAGAAATCCACCCTCTGAAACTGAGGAACATGGGCAAAAGAAGCTAGCTCAGGTTGCAACCTTTAAGCAGAAGAAAAACACAAGGGCGTGCAGACCTGGCAAAAAAGCAACAGTGAGAAATCTACCCTCTGAAACCGACGAAGATGGACAACAGAGGCTAGCTCAGGTGGCAATTTTTAAGGAAAAATAAAAGGAAGTGCGTGGAGACCTGGGGAAAAAGCAACACGGAGAAATCTACCCTCTAGAACTGAGAAAGAAGCGCAACAGAGGCTAGCTCAGGTGGCAATCTTTAAGCAAAAAAAATAAAATAAAAAAATACAATGGCGAGGAGACCCGGTCAAAAAGCAACCCTGAAAAAGGTACCCTCTGAAACTGAGGAAGCAGGGCAACAGTGCCTAGCTCAGGTGACAATCTTTAAGCAAAAGAAACACACAAGGGCGTGGGGAGCTGGCGAAAAGGCAACACTGAGAAATCCAGCCTCTGAAACGGACGAAGATGGGCAACAGAGGCTAGCTCAGGTGGCAATCTTTAAGCAAAAGAAACACACAAGGGCGTGGAGACCTGGGGAAAAAGCAACACGGAGAAATCCACCCTCTGAAACTGAGGAAGATGGGCAAGAGAGGCTACCTCAGGTGGCAATCCTTAAGCAAAAACAAAGCACAAAGGCGTGGAGCCCTGGGGACAAAGCAACCCTGAAATATCTACCCTCTGAAACTGAGGAACATGGGCAAGAGAGGCTAGCTCAGGTGGCAATCGTTAAGCAAAAACAAAACACAAAGGCGTGGGGACCTGGGGAAAAAGCAACCCTGAAATATCTACCCTCTGAAACTGAGGAAGATGGGCAAGAGAGGCTGGCTTCAGGTGGCAATCTTTAAGCAAAAGAAACACACAAGGGCGTGGGGAGCTGGGGAAAAGGCAACACTGAGAAATCCACCCTCTGAAAGGGACGAAGATGGGCTACAGAGGCTACCTCAGGTGGCAATCGTTAAGCAAAAGAAACACACAAGGGCGTGGAGGCCTGGGGAAAAAGCAACACGGAGAAATCCACCCTCTGAAACTGAGGAACATGGGCAAAAGAAGCTAGCTCAGGTTGCAACCTTTAAGCAGAAAAAAAACACAAGGGCGTGCAGACCTGGCAAAAAAGCAACAGTGAGAAATCTACCCTCTGAAACCGACGAAGATGGACAACAGAGGCTAGCTCAGGTGGCAATTTTTAAGGAAAAATAAAAGGAAGTGCGTGGAGACCTGGGGAAAAAGCAACACGGAGAAATCTACCCTCTAGAACTGAGAAAGAAGCGCAACAGAGGCTAGCTCAGGTGGCAATCTTTAAGCAAAAAAAATAAAATAAAAAAAAACAATGGCGAGGAGACCCGGTCAAAAAGCAACCCTGAAAAAGGTACCCTCTGAAACTGAGGAAGCAGGGCAACAGTGCCTAGCTCAGGTGACAATCTTTAAGCAAAAGAAACACACAAGGGCGTGGGGAGCTGGCGAAAAGGCAACACTGAGAAATCCAGCCTCTGAAACGGACGAAGATGGGCAACAGAGGCTAGCTCAGGTGGCAATCTTTAAGCAAAAAAAATAAGATAAAAAAATACAATGGCGAGGAGACCCGGTCAAAAAGCAACCCTGAAAAAGGTACCCTCTGAAACTGAGGAAGCAGGGCAACAGTGCCTAGCTCAGGTGACAATCTTTAAGCAAAAGAAACACACAAGGGCGTGGGGAGCTGGCGAAAAGGCAACACTGAGAAATCCAGCCTCTGAAACGGACGAAGATGGGCAACAGAGGCTAGCTCAGGTGGCAATCTTTAAGCAAAAGAAACACACAAGGGCGTGGAGACCTGGGGAAAAAGCAACACGGAGAAATCCACCCTCTGAAACTGAGGAAGATGGGCAAGAGAGGCTACCTCAGGTGGCAATCCTTAAGCAAAAACAAAGCACAAAGGCGTGGAGCCCTGGGGACAAAGCAACTCTGAAATATCTACCCTCTGAAACTGAGGAACATGGCCAAGAGAGGCTAGCTCAGGTGGCAATCGTTAAGCAAAAACAAAACACAAAGGCGTGGAGACCTGGGGAAAAAGCAACCCTGAAATATCTACCCTCTGAAACTGAGGAAGATGGGCAAGAGAGGCTGGCTTCAGGTGGCAATCTTTAAGCAAAAGAAACACACAAGGGCGTGGGGAGCTGGGGAAAAGGCAACACTGAGAAATCCACCCTCTGAAACGGACGAAGATGGGCAACAGAGGCTACCTCAGGTGGCAATCGTTAAGCAAAAGAAACACACAAGGGCGTGGAGGCCTGGGGAAAAAGCAACACGGAGAAATCCACCCTCTGAAACTGAGGAACATGGGCAAAAGAAGCTAGCTCAGGTTGCAACCTTTAAGCAGAAGAAAAACACAAGGGCGTGCAGACCTGGCAAAAAAGCAACAGTGAGAAATCTACCCTCTGAAACCGACGAAGATGGACAACAGAGGCTAGCTCAGGTGGCAATTTTTAAGGAAAAATAAAAGGAAGTGCGTGGAGACCTGGGGAAAAAGCAACACGGAGAAATCTACCCTCTAGAACTGAGAAAGAAGCGCAACAGAGGCTAGCTCAGGTGGCAATCTTTAAGCAAAAAAAATAAAATAAAAAAATACAATGGCGAGGAGACCCGGTCAAAAAGCAACCCTGAAAAAGGTACCCTCTGAAACTGAGGAAGCAGGGCAACAGTGCCTAGCTCAGGTGACAATCTTTAAGCAAAAGAAACACACAAGGGCGTGGGGAGCTGGCGAAAAGGCAACACTGAGAAATCCACCCTCTGAAACGGACGAAGATGGGCAACAGAGGCTAGCTCAGGTGGCAATCTTTAAGCAAAAGAAACACACAAGGGCGTGGAGACCTGGGGAAAAAGCAACACGGAGAAATCCACCCTCTGAAACTGAGGAAGATGGGCAAGAGAGGCTACCTCAGGTGGCAATCCTTAAGCAAAAACAAAGCACAAAGGCGTGGAGCCCTGGGGACAAAGCAACCCTGAAATATCTACCCTCTGAAACTGAGGAACATGGCCAAGAGAGGCTAGCTCAGGTGGCAATCGTTAAGCAAAAACAAAACACAAAGGCGTGGAGACCTGGGGAAAAAGCAACCCTGAAATATCTACCCTCTGAAACTGAGGAAGATGGGCAAGAGAGGCTGGCTTCAGGTGGCAATCTTTAAGCAAAAGAAACACACAAGGGCGTGGGGAGCTGGGGAAAAGGCAACACTGAGAAATCCACCCTCTGAAAGGGACGAAGATGGGCTACAGAGGCTACCTCAGGTGGCAATCGTTAAGCAAAAGAAACACACAAGGGCGTGGAGGCCTGGGGAAAAAGCAACACGGAGAAATCCACCCTCTGAAACTGAGGAACATGGGCAAAAGAAGCTAGCTCAGGTTGCAACCTTTAAGCAGAAGAAAAACACAAGGGCGTGCAGACCTGGCAAAAAAGCAACAGTGAGAAATCTACCCTCTGAAACCGACGAAGATGGACAACAGAGGCTAGCTCAGGTGGCAATTTTTAAGGAAAAATAAAAGGAAGTGCGTGGAGACCTGGGGAAAAAGCAACACGGAGAAATCTACCCTCTAGAACTGAGAAAGAAGCGCAACAGAGGCTAGCTCAGGTGGCAATCTTTAAGCAAAAAAAATAAGATAAAAAAATACAATGGCGAGGAGACCCGGTCAAAAAGCAACCCTGAAAAAGGTACCCTCTGAAACTGAGGAAGCAGGGCAACAGTGCCTAGCTCAGGTGACAATCTTTAAGCAAAAGAAACACACAAGGGCGTGGGGAGCTGGCGAAAAGGCAACACTGAGAAATCCAGCCTCTGAAACGGACGAAGATGGGCAACAGAGGCTAGCTCAGGTGGCAATCTTTAAGCAAAAGAAACACACAAGGGCGTGGAGACCTGGGGAAAAAGCAACACGGAGAAATCCACCCTCTGAAACTGAGGAAGATGGGCAAGAGAGGCTACCTCAGGTGGCAATCCTTAAGCAAAAACAAAGCACAAAGGCGTGGAGCCCTGGGGACAAAGCAACCCTGAAATATCTACCCTCTGAAACTGAGGAACATGGGCAAGAGAGGCTAGCTCAGGTGGCAATCGTTAAGCAAAAACAAAACACAAAGGCGTGGAGACCTGGGGAAAAAGCAACCCTGAAATATCTACCCTCTGAAACTGAGGAAGATGGGCAAGAGAGGCTGGCTTCAGGTGGCAATCTTTAAGCAAAAGAAACACACAAGGGCGTGGAGGCCTGGGGAAAAAGCAACACGGAGAAATCCACCCTCTGAAACTGAGGGACATGGGCAAAAGAAGCTAGCTCAGGTTGCAACCTTTAAGCAGAAAAAAAACACAAGGGCGTGCAGACCTGGCAAAAAAGCAACAGTGAGAAATCTACCCTCTGAAACCGACGAAGATGGACAACAGAGGCTAGCTCAGGTGGCAATTTTTAAGGAAAAATAAAAGGAAGTGCGTGGAGACCTGGGGAAAAAGCAACACGGAGAAATCTACCCTCTAGAACTGAGAAAGAAGCGCAACAGAGGCTAGCTCAGGTGGCAATCTTTAAGCAAAAAAAATAAGATAAAAAAATACAATGGCGAGGAGACCCGGTGAAAAAGCAACCCTGAAAAAGGTACCCTCTGAAACTGAGGAAGCAGGGCAACAGTGCCTAGCTCAGGTGACAATCTTTAAGCAAAAGAAACACACAAGGGCGTGGGGAGCTGGCGAAAAGGCAACACTGAGAAATCCACCCTCTGAAACGGACGAAGATGGGCAACAGAGGCTAGCTCAGGTGGCAATCTTTAAGCAAAAGAAACACACAAGGGCGTGGAGACCTGGGGAAAAAGCAACACGGAGAAATCCACCCTCTGAAACTGAGGAAGATGGGCAAGAGAGGCTACCTCAGGTGGCAATCCTTAAGCAAAAACAAAGCACAAAGGCGTGGAGCCCTGGGGACAAAGCAACCCTGAAATATCTACCCTCTGAAACTGAGGAACATGGGCAAGAGAGGCTAGCTCAGGTGGCAATCGTTAAGCAAAAACAAAACACAAAGGCGTGGAGACCTGGGGAAAAAGCAACCCTGAAATATCTACCCTCTGAAACTGAGGAAGATGGGCAAGAGAGGCTGGCTTCAGGTGGCAATCGTTAAGCAAAAGAAACACACAAGGGCGTGGAGGCCTGGGGAAAAAGCAACACGGAGATATCGACCCTCTGAAACTCAGGAAGATGGGCAAGAGAGGCTAGCTCAGGTGGCAATCGTTAAGCAAAAACAAAACCCAAAGGCGTGGAGACCTGGGGAAAAAGCAACCCTGAAATATCTACCCTCTGAAACTGAGGAAGATGGGCAAGAGAGGCTGGCTTCAGGTGGCAATCTTTAAGCAAAAGAAACACACAAGGGCGTGGGGAGCTGGGGAAAAGGCAACACTGAGAAATCCACCCTCTGAAACGGACGAAGATGGGCAACAGAGGCTAGCTCAGGTGGCAATCGTTAAGCAAAAGAAACACACAAGGGCGTGGAGGCCTGGGGAAAAAGCAACACGGAGAAATCCACCCTCTGAAACTGAGGGACATGGGCAAAAGAAGCTAGCTCAGGTTGCAACCTTTAAGCAGAAAAAAAACACAAGGGCGTGCAGACCTGGCAAAAAAGCAACAGTGAGAAATCTACCCTCTGAAACCGACGAAGATGGACAACAGAGGCTAGCTCAGGTGGCAATTTTTAAGGAAAAATAAAAGGAAGTGCGTGGAGACCTGGGGAAAAAGCAACACGGAGAAATCTACCCTCTAGAACTGAGAAAGAAGCGCAACAGAGGCTAGCTCAGGTGGCAATCTTTAAGCAAAAAAAATAAGATAAAAAAATACAATGGCGAGGAGACCCGGTGAAAAAGCAACCCTGAAAAAGGTACCCTCTGAAACTGAGGAAGCAGGGCAACAGTGCCTAGCTCAGGTGACAATCTTTAAGCAAAAGAAACACACAAGGGCGTGGGGAGCTGGCGAAAAGGCAACACTGAGAAATCCACCCTCTGAAACGGACGAAGATGGGCAACAGAGGCTAGCTCAGGTGGCAATCTTTAAGCAAAAGAAACACACAAGGGCGTGGAGACCTGGGGAAAAAGCAACACGGAGAAATCCACCCTCTGAAACTGAGGAAGATGGGCAAGAGAGGCTACCTCAGGTGGCAATCCTTAAGCAAAAACAAAGCACAAAGGCGTGGAGCCCTGGGGACAAAGCAACCCTGAAATATCTACCCTCTGAAACTGAGGAACATGGGCAAGAGAGGCTAGCTCAGGTGGCACTCGTTAAGCAAAAACAAAACCCAAAGGCGTGGAGACCTGGGGAAAAAGCAACCCTGAAATATCTACCCTCTGAAACTGAGGAAGATGGGCAAGAGAGGCTGGCTTCAGGTGGCAATCTTTAAGCAAAAGAAACACACAAGGGCGTGGAGGCCTGGGGAAAAAGCAACACGGAGAAATCCACCCTCTGAAACTGAGGGACATGGGCAAAAGAAGCTAGCTCAGGTTGCAACCTTTAAGCAGAAAAAAAACACAAGGGCGTGCAGACCTGGCAAAAAAGCAACAGTGAGAAATCTACCCTCTGAAACCGACGAAGATGGACAACAGAGGCTAGCTCAGGTGGCAATTTTTAAGGAAAAATAAAAGGAAGTGCGTGGAGACCTGGGGAAAAAGCAACACGGAGAAATCTACCCTCTAGAACTGAGAAAGAAGCGCAACAGAGGCTAGCTCAGGTGGCAATCTTTAAGCAAAAAAAATAAGATAAAAAAATACAATGGCGAGGAGACCCGGTGAAAAAGCAACCCTGAAAAAGGTACCCTCTGAAACTGAGGAAGCAGGGCAACAGTGCCTAGCTCAGGTGACAATCTTTAAGCAAAAGAAACACACAAGGGCGTGGGGAGCTGGCGAAAAGGCAACACTGAGAAATCCACCCTCTGAAACGGACGAAGATGGGCAACAGAGGCTAGCTCAGGTGGCAATCTTTAAGCAAAAGAAACACACAAGGGCGTGGAGACCTGGGGAAAAAGCAACACGGAGAAATCCACCCTCTGAAACTGAGGAAGATGGGCAAGAGAGGCTACCTCAGGTGGCAATCCTTAAGCAAAAACAAAGCACAAAGGCGTGGAGCCCTGGGGACAAAGCAACCCTGAAATATCTACCCTCTGAAACTGAGGAACATGGGCAAGAGAGGCTAGCTCAGGTGGCAATCGTTAAGCAAAAACAAAACACAAAGGCGTGGAGACCTGGGGAAAAAGCAACCCTGAAATATCTACCCTCTGAAACTGAGGAAGATGGGCAAGAGAGGCTGGCTTCAGGTGGCAATCGTTAAGCAAAAGAAACACACAAGGGCGTGGAGGCCTGGGGAAAAAGCAACACGGAGATATCGACCCTCTGAAACTCAGGAAGATGGGCAAGAGAGGCTAGCTCAGGTGGCAATCGTTAAGCAAAAACAAAACCCAAAGGCGTGGAGACCTGGGGAAAAAGCAACCCTGAAATATCTACCCTCTGAAACTGAGGAAGATGGGCAAGAGAGGCTGGCTTCAGGTGGCAATCTTTAAGCAAAAGAAACACACAAGGGCGTGGGGAGCTGGGGAAAAGGCAACACTGAGAAATCCACCCTCTGAAACGGACGAAGATGGGCAACAGAGGCTAGCTCAGGTGGCAATCGTTAAGCAAAAGAAACACACAAGGGCGTGGAGGCCTGGGGAAAAAGCAACACGGAGAAATCCACCCTCTGAAACTGAGGGACATGGGCAAAAGAAGCTAGCTCAGGTTGCAACCTTTAAGCAGAAAAAAAACACAAGGGCGTGCAGACCTGGCAAAAAAGCAACAGTGAGAAATCTACCCTCTGAAACCGACGAAGATGGACAACAGAGGCTAGCTCAGGTGGCAATTTTTAAGGAAAAATAAAAGGAAGTGCGTGGAGACCTGGGGAAAAAGCAACACGGAGAAATCTACCCTCTAGAACTGAGAAAGAAGCGCAACAGAGGCTAGCTCAGGTGGCAATCTTTAAGCAAAAAAAATAAGATAAAAAAATACAATGGCGAGGAGACCCGGTGAAAAAGCAACCCTGAAAAAGGTACCCTCTGAAACTGAGGAAGCAGGGCAACAGTGCCTAGCTCAGGTGACAATCTTTAAGCAAAAGAAACACACAAGGGCGTGGGGAGCTGGCGAAAAGGCAACACTGAGAAATCCACCCTCTGAAACGGACGAAGATGGGCAACAGAGGCTAGCTCAGGTGGCAATCTTTAAGCAAAAGAAACACACAAGGGCGTGGAGACCTGGGGAAAAAGCAACACGGAGAAATCCACCCTCTGAAACTGAGGAAGATGGGCAAGAGAGGCTACCTCAGGTGGCAATCCTTAAGCAAAAACAAAGCACAAAGGCGTGGAGCCCTGGGGACAAAGCAACCCTGAAATATCTACCCTCTGAAACTGAGGAACATGGGCAAGAGAGGCTAGCTCAGGTGGCACTCGTTAAGCAAAAACAAAACCCAAAGGCGTGGAGACCTGGGGAAAAAGCAACCCTGAAATATCTACCCTCTGAAACTGAGGAAGATGGGCAAGAGAGGCTGGCTTCAGGTGGCAATCTTTAAGCAAAAGAAACACACAAGGGCGTGGAGGCCTGGGGAAAAAGCAACACGGAGAAATCCACCCTCTGAAACTGAGGGACATGGGCAAAAGAAGCTAGCTCAGGTTGCAACCTTTAAGCAGAAAAAAAACACAAGGGCGTGCAGACCTGGCAAAAAAGCAACAGTGAGAAATCTACCCTCTGAAACCGACGAAGATGGACAACAGAGGCTAGCTCAGGTGGCAATTTTTAAGGAAAAATAAAAGGAAGTGCGTGGAGACCTGGGGAAAAAGCAACACGGAGAAATCTACCCTCTAGAACTGAGAAAGAAGCGCAACAGAGGCTAGCTCAGGTGGCAATCTTTAAGCAAAAAAAATAAGATAAAAAAATACAATGGCGAGGAGACCCGGTGAAAAAGCAACCCTGAAAAAGGTACCCTCTGAAACTGAGGAAGCAGGGCAACAGTGCCTAGCTCAGGTGACAATCTTTAAGCAAAAGAAACACACAAGGGCGTGGGGAGCTGGCGAAAAGGCAACACTGAGAAATCCACCCTCTGAAACGGACGAAGATGGGCAACAGAGGCTAGCTCAGGTGGCAATCTTTAAGCAAAAGAAACACACAAGGGCGTGGAGACCTGGGGAAAAAGCAACACGGAGAAATCCACCCTCTGAAACTGAGGAAGATGGGCAAGAGAGGCTACCTCAGGTGGCAATCCTTAAGCAAAAACAAAGCACAAAGGCGTGGAGCCCTGGGGACAAAGCAACCCTGAAATATCTACCCTCTGAAACTGAGGAACATGGGCAAGAGAGGCTAGCTCAGGTGGCAATCGTTAAGCAAAAACAAAACACAAAGGCGTGGAGACCTGGGGAAAAAGCAACCCTGAAATATCTACCCTCTGAAACTGAGGAAGATGGGCAAGAGAGGCTGGCTTCAGGTGGCAATCGTTAAGCAAAAGAAACACACAAGGGCGTGGAGGCCTGGGGAAAAAGCAACACGGAGATATCGACCCTCTGAAACTCAGGAAGATGGGCAAGAGAGGCTAGCTCAGGTGGCAATCGTTAAGCAAAAACAAAACCCAAAGGCGTGGAGACCTGGGGAAAAAGCAACCCTGAAATATCTACCCTCTGAAACTGAGGAAGATGGGCAAGAGAGGCTGGCTTCAGGTGGCAATCTTTAAGCAAAAGAAACACACAAGGGCGTGGGGAGCTGGGGAAAAGGCAACACTGAGAAATCCACCCTCTGAAACGGACGAAGATGGGCAACAGAGGCTAGCTCAGGTGGCAATCGTTAAGCAAAAGAAACACACAAGGGCGTGGAGGCCTGGGGAAAAAGCAACACGGAGAAATCCACCCTCTGAAACTGAGGGACATGGGCAAAAGAAGCTAGCTCAGGTTGCAACCTTTAAGCAGAAAAAAAACACAAGGGCGTGCAGACCTGGCAAAAAAGCAACAGTGAGAAATCTACCCTCTGAAACCGACGAAGATGGACAACAGAGGCTAGCTCAGGTGGCAATTTTTAAGGAAAAATAAAAGGAAGTGCGTGGAGACCTGGGGAAAAAGCAACACGGAGAAATCTACCCTCTAGAACTGAGAAAGAAGCGCAACAGAGGCTAGCTCAGGTGGCAATCTTTAAGCAAAAAAAATAAGATAAAAAAATACAATGGCGAGGAGACCCGGTGAAAAAGCAACCCTGAAAAAGGTACCCTCTGAAACTGAGGAAGCAGGGCAACAGTGCCTAGCTCAGGTGACAATCTTTAAGCAAAAGAAACACACAAGGGCGTGGGGAGCTGGCGAAAAGGCAACACTGAGAAATCCACCCTCTGAAACGGACGAAGATGGGCAACAGAGGCTAGCTCAGGTGGCAATCTTTAAGCAAAAGAAACACACAAGGGCGTGGAGACCTGGGGAAAAAGCAACACGGAGAAATCCACCCTCTGAAACTGAGGAAGATGGGCAAGAGAGGCTACCTCAGGTGGCAATCCTTAAGCAAAAACAAAGCACAAAGGCGTGGAGCCCTGGGGACAAAGCAACCCTGAAATATCTACCCTCTGAAACTGAGGAACATGGGCAAGAGAGGCTAGCTCAGGTGGCACTCGTTAAGCAAAAACAAAACCCAAAGGCGTGGAGACCTGGGGAAAAAGCAACCCTGAAATATCTACCCTCTGAAACTGAGGAAGATGGGCAAGAGAGGCTGGCTTCAGGTGGCAATCTTTAAGCAAAAGAAACACACAAGGGCGTGGAGGCCTGGGGAAAAAGCAACACGGAGAAATCCACCCTCTGAAACTGAGGGACATGGGCAAAAGAAGCTAGCTCAGGTTGCAACCTTTAAGCAGAAAAAAAACACAAGGGCGTGCAGACCTGGCAAAAAAGCAACAGTGAGAAATCTACCCTCTGAAACCGACGAAGATGGACAACAGAGGCTAGCTCAGGTGGCAATTTTTAAGGAAAAATAAAAGGAAGTGCGTGGAGACCTGGGGAAAAAGCAACACGGAGAAATCTACCCTCTAGAACTGAGAAAGAAGCGCAACAGAGGCTAGCTCAGGTGGCAATCTTTAAGCAAAAAAAATAAGATAAAAAAATACAATGGCGAGGAGACCCGGTGAAAAAGCAACCCTGAAAAAGGTACCCTCTGAAACTGAGGAAGCAGGGCAACAGTGCCTAGCTCAGGTGACAATCTTTAAGCAAAAGAAACACACAAGGGCGTGGGGAGCTGGCGAAAAGGCAACACTGAGAAATCCACCCTCTGAAACGGACGAAGATGGGCAACAGAGGCTAGCTCAGGTGGCAATCTTTAAGCAAAAGAAACACACAAGGGCGTGGAGACCTGGGGAAAAAGCAACACGGAGAAATCCACCCTCTGAAACTGAGGAAGATGGGCAAGAGAGGCTACCTCAGGTGGCAATCCTTAAGCAAAAACAAAGCACAAAGGCGTGGAGCCCTGGGGACAAAGCAACCCTGAAATATCTACCCTCTGAAACTGAGGAACATGGGCAAGAGAGGCTAGCTCAGGTGGCAATCGTTAAGCAAAAACAAAACACAAAGGCGTGGAGACCTGGGGAAAAAGCAACCCTGAAATATCTACCCTCTGAAACTGAGGAAGATGGGCAAGAGAGGCTGGCTTCAGGTGGCAATCTTTAAGCAAAAGAAACACACAAGGGCGTGGAGGCCTGGGGAAAAAGCAACACGGAGAAATCCACCCTCTGAAACTGAGGGACATGGGCAAAAGAAGCTAGCTCAGGTTGCAACCTTTAAGCAGAAAAAAAACACAAGGGCGTGCAGACCTGGCAAAAAAGCAACAGTGAGAAATCTACCCTCTGAAACCGACGAAGATGGACAACAGAGGCTAGCTCAGGTGGCAATTTTTAAGGAAAAATAAAAGGAAGTGCGTGGAGACCTGGGGAAAAAGCAACACGGAGAAATCTACCCTCTAGAACTGAGAAAGAAGCGCAACAGAGGCTAGCTCAGGTGGCAATCTTTAAGCAAAAAAAATAAGATAAAAAAATACAATGGCGAGGAGACCCGGTCAAAAAGCAACCCTGAAAAAGGTACCCTCTGAAACTGAGGAAGCAGGGCAACAGTGCCTAGCTCAGGTGACAATCTTTAAGCAAAAGAAACACACAAGGGCGTGGGGAGCTGGCGAAAAGGCAACACTGAGAAATCCACCCTCTGAAACGGACGAAGATGGGCAACAGAGGCTAGCTCAGGTGGCAATCTTTAAGCAAAAGAAACACACAAGGGCGTGGAGACCTGGGGAAAAAGCAACACGGAGAAATCCACCCTCTGAAACTGAGGAAGATGGGCAAGAGAGGCTACCTCAGGTGGCAATCCTTAAGCAAAAACAAAGCACAAAGGCGTGGAGCCCTGGGGACAAAGCAACCCTGAAATATCTACCCTCTGAAACTGAGGAACATGGGCAAGAGAGGCTGGCTTCAGGTGGCAATCTTTAAGCAAAAGAAACACACAAGGGCGTGGGGAGCTGGGGAAAAAGCAACCCTGAAATATCTACCCTCTGAAACTGAGGAAGATGGGCAAGAGAGGCTGGCTTCAGGTGGCAATCTTTAAGCAAAAGAAACACACAAGGGCGTGGGGAGCTGGGGAAAAGGCAACACTGAGAAATCCACCCTCTGAAACGGACGAAGATGGGCAACAGAGGCTAGCTCAGGTGGCAATCGTTAAGCAAAAGAAACACACAAGGGCGTGGAGGCCTGGGGAAAAAGCAACACGGAGAAATCCACCCTCTGAAACTGAGGGACATGGGCAAAAGAAGCTAGCTCAGGTTGCAACCTTTAAGCAGAAAAAAAACACAAGGGCGTGCAGACCTGGCAAAAAAGCCACAGTGAGAAATCTACCCTCTGAAACCGACGAAGATGGACAACAGAGGCTAGCTCAGGTGGCAATTTTTAAGGAAAAATAAAAGGAAGTGCGTGGAGACCTGGGGAAAAAGCAACACGGAGAAATCTACCCTCTAGAACTGAGAAAGAAGCGCAACAGAGGCTAGCTCAGGTGGCAATCTTTAAGCAAAAAAAATAAGATAAAAAAATACAATGGCGAGGAGACCCGGTGAAAAAGCAACCCTGAAAAAGGTACCCTCTGAAACTGAGGAAGCAGGGCAACAGTGCCTAGCTCAGGTGACAATCTTTAAGCAAAAGAAACACACAAGGGCGTGGGGAGCTGGCGAAAAGGCAACACTGAGAAATCCACCCTCTGAAACGGACGAAGATGGGCAACAGAGGCTAGCTCAGGTGGCAATCTTTAAGCAAAAGAAACACACAAGGGCGTGGAGACCTGGGGAAAAAGCAACACGGAGAAATCCACCCTCTGAAACTGAGGAAGATGGGCAAGAGAGGCTACCTCAGGTGGCAATCCTTAAGCAAAAACAAAGCACAAAGGCGTGGAGCCCTGGGGACAAAGCAACCCTGAAATATCTACCCTCTGAAACTGAGGAACATGGGCAAGAGAGGCTAGCTCAGGTGGCAATCGTTAAGCAAAAACAAAACACAAAGGCGTGGAGACCTGGGGAAAAAGCAACCCTGAAATATCTACCCTCTGAAACTGAGGAAGATGGGCAAGAGAGGCTGGCTTCAGGTGGCAATCTTTAAGCAAAAGAAACACACAAGGGCGTGGAGGCCTGGGGAAAAAGCAACACGGAGAAATCTACCCTCTAGAACTGAGAAAGAAGCGCAACAGAGGCTAGCTCAGGTGGCAATCTTTAAGCAAAAAAAATAAGATAAAAAAATACAATGGCGAGGAGACCCGGTGAAAAAGCAACCCTGAAAAAGGTACCCTCTGAAACTGAGGAAGCAGGGCAACAGTGCCTAGCTCAGGTGACAATCTTTAAGCAAAAGAAACACACAAGGGCGTGGGGAGCTGGCGAAAAGGCAACACTGAGAAATCCACCCTCTGAAACGGACGAAGATGGGCAACAGAGGCTAGCTCAGGTGGCAATCTTTAAGCAAAAGAAACACACAAGGGCGTGGAGACCTGGGGAAAAAGCAACACGGAGAAATCCACCCTCTGAAACTGAGGAAGATGGGCAAGAGAGGCTACCTCAGGTGGCAATCCTTAAGCAAAAACAAAGCACAAAGGCGTGGAGCCCTGGGGACAAAGCAACCCTGAAATATCTACCCTCTGAAACTGAGGAACATGGGCAAGAGAGGCTAGCTCAGGTGGCAATCGTTAAGCAAAAACAAAACACAAAGGCGTGGAGACCTGGGGAAAAAGCAACCCTGAAATATCTACCCTCTGAAACTGAGGAAGATGGGCAAGAGAGGCTGGCTTCAGGTGGCAATCGTTAAGCAAAAGAAACACACAAGGGCGTGGAGGCCTGGGGAAAAAGCAACACGGAGATATCGACCCTCTGAAACTCAGGAAGATGGGCAAGAGAGGCTAGCTCAGGTGGCAATCGTTAAGCAAAAACAAAACCCAAAGGCGTGGAGACCTGGGGAAAAAGCAACCCTGAAATATCTACCCTCTGAAACTGAGGAAGATGGGCAAGAGAGGCTGGCTTCAGGTGGCAATCTTTAAGCAAAAGAAACACACAAGGGCGTGGGGAGCTGGGGAAAAGGCAACACTGAGAAATCCACCCTCTGAAACGGACGAAGATGGGCAACAGAGGCTAGCTCAGGTGGCAATCGTTAAGCAAAAGAAACACACAAGGGCGTGGAGGCCTGGGGAAAAAGCAACACGGAGAAATCCACCCTCTGAAACTGAGGGACATGGGCAAAAGAAGCTAGCTCAGGTTGCAACCTTTAAGCAGAAAAAAAACACAAGGGCGTGCAGACCTGGCAAAAAAGCAACAGTGAGAAATCTACCCTCTGAAACCGACGAAGATGGACAACAGAGGCTAGCTCAGGTGGCAATTTTTAAGGAAAAATAAAAGGAAGTGCGTGGAGACCTGGGGAAAAAGCAACACGGAGAAATCTACCCTCTAGAACTGAGAAAGAAGCGCAACAGAGGCTAGCTCAGGTGGCAATCTTTAAGCAAAAAAAATAAGATAAAAAAATACAATGGCGAGGAGACCCGGTGAAAAAGCAACCCTGAAAAAGGTACCCTCTGAAACTGAGGAAGCAGGGCAACAGTGCCTAGCTCAGGTGACAATCTTTAAGCAAAAGAAACACACAAGGGCGTGGGGAGCTGGCGAAAAGGCAACACTGAGAAATCCACCCTCTGAAACGGACGAAGATGGGCAACAGAGGCTAGCTCAGGTGGCAATCTTTAAGCAAAAGAAACACACAAGGGCGTGGAGACCTGGGGAAAAAGCAACACGGAGAAATCCACCCTCTGAAACTGAGGAAGATGGGCAAGAGAGGCTACCTCAGGTGGCAATCCTTAAGCAAAAACAAAGCACAAAGGCGTGGAGCCCTGGGGACAAAGCAACCCTGAAATATCTACCCTCTGAAACTGAGGAACATGGGCAAGAGAGGCTAGCTCAGGTGGCACTCGTTAAGCAAAAACAAAACCCAAAGGCGTGGAGACCTGGGGAAAAAGCAACCCTGAAATATCTACCCTCTGAAACTGAGGAAGATGGGCAAGAGAGGCTGGCTTCAGGTGGCAATCTTTAAGCAAAAGAAACACACAAGGGCGTGGAGGCCTGGGGAAAAAGCAACACGGAGAAATCCACCCTCTGAAACTGAGGGACATGGGCAAAAGAAGCTAGCTCAGGTTGCAACCTTTAAGCAGAAAAAAAACACAAGGGCGTGCAGACCTGGCAAAAAAGCAACAGTGAGAAATCTACCCTCTGAAACCGACGAAGATGGACAACAGAGGCTAGCTCAGGTGGCAATTTTTAAGGAAAAATAAAAGGAAGTGCGTGGAGACCTGGGGAAAAAGCAACACGGAGAAATCTACCCTCTAGAACTGAGAAAGAAGCGCAACAGAGGCTAGCTCAGGTGGCAATCTTTAAGCAAAAAAAATAAGATAAAAAAATACAATGGCGAGGAGACCCGGTGAAAAAGCAACCCTGAAAAAGGTACCCTCTGAAACTGAGGAAGCAGGGCAACAGTGCCTAGCTCAGGTGACAATCTTTAAGCAAAAGAAACACACAAGGGCGTGGGGAGCTGGCGAAAAGGCAACACTGAGAAATCCACCCTCTGAAACGGACGAAGATGGGCAACAGAGGCTAGCTCAGGTGGCAATCTTTAAGCAAAAGAAACACACAAGGGCGTGGAGACCTGGGGAAAAAGCAACACGGAGAAATCCACCCTCTGAAACTGAGGAAGATGGGCAAGAGAGGCTACCTCAGGTGGCAATCCTTAAGCAAAAACAAAGCACAAAGGCGTGGAGCCCTGGGGACAAAGCAACCCTGAAATATCTACCCTCTGAAACTGAGGAACATGGGCAAGAGAGGCTAGCTCAGGTGGCAATCGTTAAGCAAAAACAAAACACAAAGGCGTGGAGACCTGGGGAAAAAGCAACCCTGAAATATCTACCCTCTGAAACTGAGGAAGATGGGCAAGAGAGGCTGGCTTCAGGTGGCAATCGTTAAGCAAAAGAAACACACAAGGGCGTGGAGGCCTGGGGAAAAAGCAACACGGAGATATCGACCCTCTGAAACTCAGGAAGATGGGCAAGAGAGGCTAGCTCAGGTGGCAATCGTTAAGCAAAAACAAAACCCAAAGGCGTGGAGACCTGGGGAAAAAGCAACCCTGAAATATCTACCCTCTGAAACTGAGGAAGATGGGCAAGAGAGGCTGGCTTCAGGTGGCAATCTTTAAGCAAAAGAAACACACAAGGGCGTGGGGAGCTGGGGAAAAGGCAACACTGAGAAATCCACCCTCTGAAACGGACGAAGATGGGCAACAGAGGCTAGCTCAGGTGGCAATCGTTAAGCAAAAGAAACACACAAGGGCGTGGAGGCCTGGGGAAAAAGCAACACGGAGAAATCCACCCTCTGAAACTGAGGGACATGGGCAAAAGAAGCTAGCTCAGGTTGCAACCTTTAAGCAGAAAAAAAACACAAGGGCGTGCAGACCTGGCAAAAAAGCAACAGTGAGAAATCTACCCTCTGAAACCGACGAAGATGGACAACAGAGGCTAGCTCAGGTGGCAATTTTTAAGGAAAAATAAAAGGAAGTGCGTGGAGACCTGGGGAAAAAGCAACACGGAGAAATCTACCCTCTAGAACTGAGAAAGAAGCGCAACAGAGGCTAGCTCAGGTGGCAATCTTTAAGCAAAAAAAATAAGATAAAAAAATACAATGGCGAGGAGACCCGGTGAAAAAGCAACCCTGAAAAAGGTACCCTCTGAAACTGAGGAAGCAGGGCAACAGTGCCTAGCTCAGGTGACAATCTTTAAGCAAAAGAAACACACAAGGGCGTGGGGAGCTGGCGAAAAGGCAACACTGAGAAATCCACCCTCTGAAACGGACGAAGATGGGCAACAGAGGCTAGCTCAGGTGGCAATCTTTAAGCAAAAGAAACACACAAGGGCGTGGAGACCTGGGGAAAAAGCAACACGGAGAAATCCACCCTCTGAAACTGAGGAAGATGGGCAAGAGAGGCTACCTCAGGTGGCAATCCTTAAGCAAAAACAAAGCACAAAGGCGTGGAGCCCTGGGGACAAAGCAACCCTGAAATATCTACCCTCTGAAACTGAGGAACATGGGCAAGAGAGGCTAGCTCAGGTGGCACTCGTTAAGCAAAAACAAAACCCAAAGGCGTGGAGACCTGGGGAAAAAGCAACCCTGAAATATCTACCCTCTGAAACTGAGGAAGATGGGCAAGAGAGGCTGGCTTCAGGTGGCAATCTTTAAGCAAAAGAAACACACAAGGGCGTGGAGGCCTGGGGAAAAAGCAACACGGAGAAATCCACCCTCTGAAACTGAGGGACATGGGCAAAAGAAGCTAGCTCAGGTTGCAACCTTTAAGCAGAAAAAAAACACAAGGGCGTGCAGACCTGGCAAAAAAGCAACAGTGAGAAATCTACCCTCTGAAACCGACGAAGATGGACAACAGAGGCTAGCTCAGGTGGCAATTTTTAAGGAAAAATAAAAGGAAGTGCGTGGAGACCTGGGGAAAAAGCAACACGGAGAAATCTACCCTCTAGAACTGAGAAAGAAGCGCAACAGAGGCTAGCTCAGGTGGCAATCTTTAAGCAAAAAAAATAAGATAAAAAAATACAATGGCGAGGAGACCCGGTGAAAAAGCAACCCTGAAAAAGGTACCCTCTGAAACTGAGGAAGCAGGGCAACAGTGCCTAGCTCAGGTGACAATCTTTAAGCAAAAGAAACACACAAGGGCGTGGGGAGCTGGCGAAAAGGCAACACTGAGAAATCCACCCTCTGAAACGGACGAAGATGGGCAACAGAGGCTAGCTCAGGTGGCAATCTTTAAGCAAAAGAAACACACAAGGGCGTGGAGACCTGGGGAAAAAGCAACACGGAGAAATCCACCCTCTGAAACTGAGGAAGATGGGCAAGAGAGGCTACCTCAGGTGGCAATCCTTAAGCAAAAACAAAGCACAAAGGCGTGGAGCCCTGGGGACAAAGCAACCCTGAAATATCTACCCTCTGAAACTGAGGAAGATGGGCAAGAGAGGCTAGCTCAGGTGGCAATCGTTAAGCAAAAACAAAACACAAAGGCGTGGAGACCTGGGGAAAAAGCAACCCTGAAATATCTACCCTCTGAAACTGAGGAAGATGGGCAAGAGAGGCTGGCTTCAGGTGGCAATCTTTAAGCAAAAGAAACACACAAGGGCGTGGAGGCCTGGGGAAAAAGCAACACGGAGAAATCCACCCTCTGAAACTGAGGGACATGGGCAAAAGAAGCTAGCTCAGGTTGCAACCTTTAAGCAGAAAAAAAACACAAGGGCGTGCAGACCTGGCAAAAAAGCAACAGTGAGAAATCTACCCTCTGAAACCGACGAAGATGGACAACAGAGGCTAGCTCAGGTGGCAATTTTTAAGGAAAAATAAAAGGAAGTGCGTGGAGACCTGGGGAAAAAGCAACACGGAGAAATCTACCCTCTAGAACTGAGAAAGAAGCGCAACAGAGGCTAGCTCAGGTGGCAATCTTTAAGCAAAAAAAATAAGATAAAAAAATACAATGGCGAGGAGACCCGGTCAAAAAGCAACCCTGAAAAAGGTACCCTCTGAAACTGAGGAAGCAGGGCAACAGTGCCTAGCTCAGGTGACAATCTTTAAGCAAAAGAAACACACAAGGGCGTGGGGAGCTGGCGAAAAGGCAACACTGAGAAATCCACCCTCTGAAACGGACGAAGATGGGCAACAGAGGCTAGCTCAGGTGGCAATCTTTAAGCAAAAGAAACACACAAGGGCGTGGAGACCTGGGGAAAAAGCAACACGGAGAAATCCACCCTCTGAAACTGAGGAAGATGGGCAAGAGAGGCTACCTCAGGTGGCAATCCTTAAGCAAAAACAAAGCACAAAGGCGTGGAGCCCTGGGGACAAAGCAACCCTGAAATATCTACCCTCTGAAACTGAGGAACATGGGCAAGAGAGGCTGGCTTCAGGTGGCAATCTTTAAGCAAAAGAAACACACAAGGGCGTGGGGAGCTGGGGAAAAAGCAACCCTGAAATATCTACCCTCTGAAACTGAGGAAGATGGGCAAGAGAGGCTGGCTTCAGGTGGCAATCTTTAAGCAAAAGAAACACACAAGGGCGTGGGGAGCTGGGGAAAAGGCAACACTGAGAAATCCACCCTCTGAAACGGACGAAGATGGGCAACAGAGGCTAGCTCAGGTGGCAATCGTTAAGCAAAAGAAACACACAAGGGCGTGGAGGCCTGGGGAAAAAGCAACACGGAGAAATCCACCCTCTGAAACTGAGGGACATGGGCAAAAGAAGCTAGCTCAGGTTGCAACCTTTAAGCAGAAAAAAAACACAAGGGCGTGCAGACCTGGCAAAAAAGCCACAGTGAGAAATCTACCCTCTGAAACCGACGAAGATGGACAACAGAGGCTAGCTCAGGTGGCAATTTTTAAGGAAAAATAAAAGGAAGTGCGTGGAGACCTGGGGAAAAAGCAACACGGAGAAATCTACCCTCTAGAACTGAGAAAGAAGCGCAACAGAGGCTAGCTCAGGTGGCAATCTTTAAGCAAAAAAAATAAGATAAAAAAATACAATGGCGAGGAGACCCGGTGAAAAAGCAACCCTGAAAAAGGTACCCTCTGAAACTGAGGAAGCAGGGCAACAGTGCCTAGCTCAGGTGACAATCTTTAAGCAAAAGAAACACACAAGGGCGTGGGGAGCTGGCGAAAAGGCAACACTGAGAAATCCACCCTCTGAAACGGACGAAGATGGGCAACAGAGGCTAGCTCAGGTGGCAATCTTTAAGCAAAAGAAACACACAAGGGCGTGGAGACCTGGGGAAAAAGCAACACGGAGAAATCCACCCTCTGAAACTGAGGAAGATGGGCAAGAGAGGCTACCTCAGGTGGCAATCCTTAAGCAAAAACAAAGCACAAAGGCGTGGAGCCCTGGGGACAAAGCAACCCTGAAATATCTACCCTCTGAAACTGAGGAACATGGGCAAGAGAGGCTAGCTCAGGTGGCAATCGTTAAGCAAAAACAAAACACAAAGGCGTGGAGACCTGGGGAAAAAGCAACCCTGAAATATCTACCCTCTGAAACTGAGGAAGATGGGCAAGAGAGGCTGGCTTCAGGTGGCAATCTTTAAGCAAAAGAAACACACAAGGGCGTGGAGGCCTGGGGAAAAAGCAACACGGAGAAATCCACCCTCTGAAACTGAGGGACATGGGCAAAAGAAGCTAGCTCAGGTTGCAACCTTTAAGCAGAAAAAAAACACAAGGGCGTGCAGACCTGGCAAAAAAGCAACAGTGAGAAATCTACCCTCTGAAACCGACGAAGATGGACAACAGAGGCTAGCTCAGGTGGCAATTTTTAAGGAAAAATAAAAGGAAGTGCGTGGAGACCTGGGGAAAAAGCAACACGGAGAAATCTACCCTCTAGAACTGAGAAAGAAGCGCAACAGAGGCTAGCTCAGGTGGCAATCTTTAAGCAAAAAAAATAAGATAAAAAAATACAATGGCGAGGAGACCCGGTGAAAAAGCAACCCTGAAAAAGGTACCCTCTGAAACTGAGGAAGCAGGGCAACAGTGCCTAGCTCAGGTGACAATCTTTAAGCAAAAGAAACACACAAGGGCGTGGGGAGCTGGCGAAAAGGCAACACTGAGAAATCCACCCTCTGAAACGGACGAAGATGGGCAACAGAGGCTAGCTCAGGTGGCAATCTTTAAGCAAAAGAAACACACAAGGGCGTGGAGACCTGGGGAAAAAGCAACACGGAGAAATCCACCCTCTGAAACTGAGGAAGATGGGCAAGAGAGGCTACCTCAGGTGGCAATCCTTAAGCAAAAACAAAGCACAAAGGCGTGGAGCCCTGGGGACAAAGCAACCCTGAAATATCTACCCTCTGAAACTGAGGAACATGGGCAAGAGAGGCTGGCTTCAGGTGGCAATCTTTAAGCAAAAGAAACACACAAGGGCGTGGGGAGCTGGGGAAAAAGCAACCCTGAAATATCTACCCTCTGAAACTGAGGAAGATGGGCAAGAGAGGCTGGCTTCAGGTGGCAATCTTTAAGCAAAAGAAACACACAAGGGCGTGGGGAGCTGGGGAAAAGGCAACACTGAGAAATCCACCCTCTGAAACGGACGAAGATGGGCAACAGAGGCTAGCTCAGGTGGCAATCGTTAAGCAAAAGAAACACACAAGGGCGTGGAGGCCTGGGGAAAAAGCAACACGGAGAAATCCACCCTCTGAAACTGAGGGACATGGGCAAAAGAAGCTAGCTCAGGTTGCAACCTTTAAGCAGAAAAAAAACACAAGGGCGTGCAGACCTGGCAAAAAAGCCACAGTGAGAAATCTACCCTCTGAAACCGACGAAGATGGACAACAGAGGCTAGCTCAGGTGGCAATTTTTAAGGAAAAATAAAAGGAAGTGCGTGGAGACCTGGGGAAAAAGCAACACGGAGAAATCTACCCTCTAGAACTGAGAAAGAAGCGCAACAGAGGCTAGCTCAGGTGGCAATCTTTAAGCAAAAAAAATAAGATAAAAAAATACAATGGCGAGGAGACCCGGTGAAAAAGCAACCCTGAAAAAGGTACCCTCTGAAACTGAGGAAGCAGGGCAACAGTGCCTAGCTCAGGTGACAATCTTTAAGCAAAAGAAACACACAAGGGCGTGGGGAGCTGGCGAAAAGGCAACACTGAGAAATCCACCCTCTGAAACGGACGAAGATGGGCAACAGAGGCTAGCTCAGGTGGCAATCTTTAAGCAAAAGAAACACACAAGGGCGTGGAGACCTGGGGAAAAAGCAACACGGAGAAATCCACCCTCTGAAACTGAGGAAGATGGGCAAGAGAGGCTACCTCAGGTGGCAATCCTTAAGCAAAAACAAAGCACAAAGGCGTGGAGCCCTGGGGACAAAGCAACCCTGAAATATCTACCCTCTGAAACTGAGGAACATGGGCAAGAGAGGCTAGCTCAGGTGGCAATCGTTAAGCAAAAACAAAACACAAAGGCGTGGAGACCTGGGGAAAAAGCAACCCTGAAATATCTACCCTCTGAAACTGAGGAAGATGGGCAAGAGAGGCTGGCTTCAGGTGGCAATCTTTAAGCAAAAGAAACACACAAGGGCGTGGAGGCCTGGGGAAAAAGCAACACGGAGAAATCCACCCTCTGAAACTGAGGGACATGGGCAAAAGAAGCTAGCTCAGGTTGCAACCTTTAAGCAGAAAAAAAACACAAGGGCGTGCAGACCTGGCAAAAAAGCAACAGTGAGAAATCTACCCTCTGAAACCGACGAAGATGGACAACAGAGGCTAGCTCAGGTGGCAATTTTTAAGGAAAAATAAAAGGAAGTGCGTGGAGACCTGGGGAAAAAGCAACACGGAGAAATCTACCCTCTAGAACTGAGAAAGAAGCGCAACAGAGGCTAGCTCAGGTGGCAATCTTTAAGCAAAAAAAATAAGATAAAAAAATACAATGGCGAGGAGACCCGGTGAAAAAGCAACCCTGAAAAAGGTACCCTCTGAAACTGAGGAAGCAGGGCAACAGTGCCTAGCTCAGGTGACAATCTTTAAGCAAAAGAAACACACAAGGGCGTGGGGAGCTGGCGAAAAGGCAACACTGAGAAATCCACCCTCTGAAACGGACGAAGATGGGCAACAGAGGCTAGCTCAGGTGGCAATCTTTAAGCAAAAGAAACACACAAGGGCGTGGAGACCTGGGGAAAAAGCAACACGGAGAAATCCACCCTCTGAAACTGAGGAAGATGGGCAAGAGAGGCTACCTCAGGTGGCAATCCTTAAGCAAAAACAAAGCACAAAGGCGTGGAGCCCTGGGGACAAAGCAACCCTGAAATATCTACCCTCTGAAACTGAGGAACATGGGCAAGAGAGGCTAGCTCAGGTGGCAATCGTTAAGCAAAAACAAAACACAAAGGCGTGGAGACCTGGGGAAAAAGCAACCCTGAAATATCTACCCTCTGAAACTGAGGAAGATGGGCAAGAGAGGCTGGCTTCAGGTGGCAATCTTTAAGCAAAAGAAACACACAAGGGCGTGGGGAGCTGGGGAAAAGGCAACACTGAGAAATCCACCCTCTGAAAGGGACGAAGATGGGCTACAGAGGCTACCTCAGGTGGCAATCGTTAAGCAAAAGAAACACACAAGGGCGTGGAGGCCTGGGGAAAAAGCAACACGGAGAAATCCACCCTCTGAAACTGAGGAACATGGGCAAAAGAAGCTAGCTCAGGTTGCAACCTTTAAGCAGAAGAAAAACACAAGGGCGTGCAGACCTGGCAAAAAAGCCACAGTGAGAAATCTACCCTCTGAAACCGACGAAGATGGACAACAGAGGCTAGCTCAGGTGGCAATTTTTAAGGAAAAATAAAAGGAAGTGCGTGGAGACCTGGGGAAAAAGCAACACGGAGAAATCTACCCTCTAGAACTGAGAAAGAAGCGCAACAGAGGCTAGCTCAGGTGGCAATCTTTAAGCAAAAAAAATAAAATAAAAAAATACAATGGCGAGGAGACCCGGTCAAAAAGCAACCCTGAAAAAGGTACCCTCTGAAACTGAGGAAGCAGGGCAACAGTGCCTAGCTCAGGTGACAATCTTTAAGCAAAAGAAACACACAAGGGCGTGGGGAGCTGGCGAAAAGGCAACACTGAGAAATCCAGCCTCTGAAACGGACGAAGATGGGCAACAGAGGCTAGCTCAGGTGGCAATCTTTAAGCAAAAGAAACACACAAGGGCGTGGAGACCTGGGGAAAAAGCAACACGGAGAAATCCACCCTCTGAAACTGAGGAAGATGGGCAAGAGAGGCTACCTCAGGTGGCAATCCTTAAGCAAAAACAAAGCACAAAGGCGTGGAGCCCTGGGGACAAAGCAACCCTGAAATATCTACCCTCTGAAACTGAGGAACATGGGCAAGAGAGGCTAGCTCAGGTGGCAATCGTTAAGCAAAAACAAAACACAAAGGCGTGGGGACCTGGGGAAAAAGCAACCCTGAAATATCTACCCTCTGAAACTGAGGAAGATGGGCAAGAGAGGCTGGCTTCAGGTGGCAATCTTTAAGCAAAAGAAACACACAAGGGCGTGGGGAGCTGGGGAAAAGGCAACACTGAGAAATCCACCCTCTGAAAGGGACGAAGATGGGCTACAGAGGCTACCTCAGGTGGCAATCGTTAAGCAAAAGAAACACACAAGGGCGTGGAGGCCTGGGGAAAAAGCAACACGGAGAAATCCACCCTCTGAAACTGAGGAACATGGGCAAAAGAAGCTAGCTCAGGTTGCAACCTTTAAGCAGAAAAAAAACACAAGGGCGTGCAGACCTGGCAAAAAAGCAACAGTGAGAAATCTACCCTCTGAAACCGACGAAGATGGACAACAGAGGCTAGCTCAGGTGGCAATTTTTAAGGAAAAATAAAAGGAAGTGCGTGGAGACCTGGGGAAAAAGCAACACGGAGAAATCTACCCTCTAGAACTGAGAAAGAAGCGCAACAGAGGCTAGCTCAGGTGGCAATCTTTAAGCAAAAAAAATAAAATAAAAAAAAACAATGGCGAGGAGACCCGGTCAAAAAGCAACCCTGAAAAAGGTACCCTCTGAAACTGAGGAAGCAGGGCAACAGTGCCTAGCTCAGGTGACAATCTTTAAGCAAAAGAAACACACAAGGGCGTGGGGAGCTGGCGAAAAGGCAACACTGAGAAATCCACCCTCTGAAACGGACGAAGATGGGCAACAGAGGCTAGCTCAGGTGGCAATCTTTAAGCAAAAAAAATAAGATAAAAAAATACAATGGCGAGGAGACCCGGTCAAAAAGCAACCCTGAAAAAGGTACCCTCTGAAACTGAGGAAGCAGGGCAACAGTGCCTAGCTCAGGTGACAATCTTTAAGCAAAAGAAACACACAAGGGCGTGGGGAGCTGGCGAAAAGGCAACACTGAGAAATCCAGCCTCTGAAACGGACGAAGATGGGCAACAGAGGCTAGCTCAGGTGGCAATCTTTAAGCAAAAGAAACACACAAGGGCGTGGAGACCTGGGGAAAAAGCAACACGGAGAAATCCACCCTCTGAAACTGAGGAAGATGGGCAAGAGAGGCTACCTCAGGTGGCAATCCTTAAGCAAAAACAAAGCACAAAGGCGTGGAGCCCTGGGGACAAAGCAACTCTGAAATATCTACCCTCTGAAACTGAGGAACATGGCCAAGAGAGGCTAGCTCAGGTGGCAATCGTTAAGCAAAAACAAAACACAAAGGCGTGGAGACCTGGGGAAAAAGCAACCCTGAAATATCTACCCTCTGAAACTGAGGAAGATGGGCAAGAGAGGCTGGCTTCAGGTGGCAATCTTTAAGCAAAAGAAACACACAAGGGCGTGGGGAGCTGGGGAAAAGGCAACACTGAGAAATCCACCCTCTGAAACGGACGAAGATGGGCAACAGAGGCTACCTCAGGTGGCAATCGTTAAGCAAAAGAAACACACAAGGGCGTGGAGGCCTGGGGAAAAAGCAACACGGAGAAATCCACCCTCTGAAACTGAGGAACATGGGCAAAAGAAGCTAGCTCAGGTTGCAACCTTTAAGCAGAAGAAAAACACAAGGGCGTGCAGACCTGGCAAAAAAGCAACAGTGAGAAATCTACCCTCTGAAACCGACGAAGATGGACAACAGAGGCTAGCTCAGGTGGCAATTTTTAAGGAAAAATAAAAGGAAGTGCGTGGAGACCTGGGGAAAAAGCAACACGGAGAAATCTACCCTCTAGAACTGAGAAAGAAGCGCAACAGAGGCTAGCTCAGGTGGCAATCTTTAAGCAAAAAAAATAAGATAAAAAAATACAATGGCGAGGAGACCCGGTGAAAAAGCAACCCTGAAAAAGGTACCCTCTGAAACTGAGGAAGCAGGGCAACAGTGCCTAGCTCAGGTGACAATCTTTAAGCAAAAGAAACACACAAGGGCGTGGGGAGCTGGCGAAAAGGCAACACTGAGAAATCCACCCTCTGAAACGGACGAAGATGGGCAACAGAGGCTAGCTCAGGTGGCAATCTTTAAGCAAAAGAAACACACAAGGGCGTGGAGACCTGGGGAAAAAGCAACACGGAGAAATCCACCCTCTGAAACTGAGGAAGATGGGCAAGAGAGGCTACCTCAGGTGGCAATCCTTAAGCAAAAACAAAGCACAAAGGCGTGGAGCCCTGGGGACAAAGCAACCCTGAAATATCTACCCTCTGAAACTGAGGAACATGGGCAAGAGAGGCTAGCTCAGGTGGCAATCGTTAAGCAAAAACAAAACACAAAGGCGTGGAGACCTGGGGAAAAAGCAACCCTGAAATATCTACCCTCTGAAACTGAGGAAGATGGGCAAGAGAGGCTGGCTTCAGGTGGCAATCTTTAAGCAAAAGAAACACACAAGGGCGTGGGGAGCTGGGGAAAAGGCAACACTGAGAAATCCACCCTCTGAAAGGGACGAAGATGGGCTACAGAGGCTACCTCAGGTGGCAATCGTTAAGCAAAAGAAACACACAAGGGCGTGGAGGCCTGGGGAAAAAGCAACACGGAGAAATCCACCCTCTGAAACTGAGGAACATGGGCAAAAGAAGCTAGCTCAGGTTGCAACCTTTAAGCAGAAGAAAAACACAAGGGCGTGCAGACCTGGCAAAAAAGCCACAGTGAGAAATCTACCCTCTGAAACCGACGAAGATGGACAACAGAGGCTAGCTCAGGTGGCAATTTTTAAGGAAAAATAAAAGGAAGTGCGTGGAGACCTGGGGAAAAAGCAACACGGAGAAATCTACCCTCTAGAACTGAGAAAGAAGCGCAACAGAGGCTAGCTCAGGTGGCAATCTTTAAGCAAAAAAAATAAAATAAAAAAATACAATGGCGAGGAGACCCGGTCAAAAAGCAACCCTGAAAAAGGTACCCTCTGAAACTGAGGAAGCAGGGCAACAGTGCCTAGCTCAGGTGACAATCTTTAAGCAAAAGAAACACACAAGGGCGTGGGGAGCTGGCGAAAAGGCAACACTGAGAAATCCAGCCTCTGAAACGGACGAAGATGGGCAACAGAGGCTAGCTCAGGTGGCAATCTTTAAGCAAAAGAAACACACAAGGGCGTGGAGACCTGGGGAAAAAGCAACACGGAGAAATCCACCCTCTGAAACTGAGGAAGATGGGCAAGAGAGGCTACCTCAGGTGGCAATCCTTAAGCAAAAACAAAGCACAAAGGCGTGGAGCCCTGGGGACAAAGCAACCCTGAAATATCTACCCTCTGAAACTGAGGAACATGGGCAAGAGAGGCTAGCTCAGGTGGCAATCGTTAAGCAAAAACAAAACACAAAGGCGTGGGGACCTGGGGAAAAAGCAACCCTGAAATATCTACCCTCTGAAACTGAGGAAGATGGGCAAGAGAGGCTGGCTTCAGGTGGCAATCTTTAAGCAAAAGAAACACACAAGGGCGTGGGGAGCTGGGGAAAAGGCAACACTGAGAAATCCACCCTCTGAAAGGGACGAAGATGGGCTACAGAGGCTACCTCAGGTGGCAATCGTTAAGCAAAAGAAACACACAAGGGCGTGGAGGCCTGGGGAAAAAGCAACACGGAGAAATCCACCCTCTGAAACTGAGGAACATGGGCAAAAGAAGCTAGCTCAGGTTGCAACCTTTAAGCAGAAAAAAAACACAAGGGCGTGCAGACCTGGCAAAAAAGCAACAGTGAGAAATCTACCCTCTGAAACCGACGAAGATGGACAACAGAGGCTAGCTCAGGTGGCAATTTTTAAGGAAAAATAAAAGGAAGTGCGTGGAGACCTGGGGAAAAAGCAACACGGAGAAATCTACCCTCTAGAACTGAGAAAGAAGCGCAACAGAGGCTAGCTCAGGTGGCAATCTTTAAGCAAAAAAAATAAAATAAAAAAAAACAATGGCGAGGAGACCCGGTCAAAAAGCAACCCTGAAAAAGGTACCCTCTGAAACTGAGGAAGCAGGGCAACAGTGCCTAGCTCAGGTGACAATCTTTAAGCAAAAGAAACACACAAGGGCGTGGGGAGCTGGCGAAAAGGCAACACTGAGAAATCCACCCTCTGAAACGGACGAAGATGGGCAACAGAGGCTAGCTCAGGTGGCAATCTTTAAGCAAAAAAAATAAGATAAAAAAATACAATGGCGAGGAGACCCGGTCAAAAAGCAACCCTGAAAAAGGTACCCTCTGAAACTGAGGAAGCAGGGCAACAGTGCCTAGCTCAGGTGACAATCTTTAAGCAAAAGAAACACACAAGGGCGTGGGGAGCTGGCGAAAAGGCAACACTGAGAAATCCAGCCTCTGAAACGGACGAAGATGGGCAACAGAGGCTAGCTCAGGTGGCAATCTTTAAGCAAAAGAAACACACAAGGGCGTGGAGACCTGGGGAAAAAGCAACACGGAGAAATCCACCCTCTGAAACTGAGGAAGATGGGCAAGAGAGGCTACCTCAGGTGGCAATCCTTAAGCAAAAACAAAGCACAAAGGCGTGGAGCCCTGGGGACAAAGCAACTCTGAAATATCTACCCTCTGAAACTGAGGAACATGGGCAAGAGAGGCTAGCTCAGGTGGCAATCGTTAAGCAAAAACAAAACACAAAGGCGTGGAGACCTGGGGAAAAAGCAACCCTGAAATATCTACCCTCTGAAACTGAGGAAGATGGGCAAGAGAGGCTGGCTTCAGGTGGCAATCTTTAAGCAAAAGAAACACACAAGGGCGTGGGGAGCTGGGGAAAAGGCAACACTGAGAAATCCACCCTCTGAAACGGACGAAGATGGGCAACAGAGGCTACCTCAGGTGGCAATCGTTAAGCAAAAGAAACACACAAGGGCGTGGAGGCCTGGGGAAAAAGCAACACGGAGAAATCCACCCTCTGAAACTGAGGAACATGGGCAAAAGAAGCTAGCTCAGGTTGCAACCTTTAAGCAGAAGAAAAACACAAGGGCGTGCAGACCTGGCAAAAAAGCAACAGTGAGAAATCTACCCTCTGAAACCGACGAAGATGGACAACAGAGGCTAGCTCAGGTGGCAATTTTTAAGGAAAAATAAAAGGAAGTGCGTGGAGACCTGGGGAAAAAGCAACACGGAGAAATCTACCCTCTAGAACTGAGAAAGAAGCGCAACAGAGGCTAGCTCAGGTGGCAATCTTTAAGCAAAAAAAATAAGATAAAAAAATACAATGGCGAGGAGACCCGGTGAAAAAGCAACCCTGAAAAAGGTACCCTCTGAAACTGAGGAAGCAGGGCAACAGTGCCTAGCTCAGGTGACAATCTTTAAGCAAAAGAAACACACAAGGGCGTGGGGAGCTGGCGAAAAGGCAACACTGAGAAATCCACCCTCTGAAACGGACGAAGATGGGCAACAGAGGCTAGCTCAGGTGGCAATCTTTAAGCAAAAGAAACACACAAGGGCGTGGAGACCTGGGGAAAAAGCAACACGGAGAAATCCACCCTCTGAAACTGAGGAAGATGGGCAAGAGAGGCTACCTCAGGTGGCAATCCTTAAGCAAAAACAAAGCACAAAGGCGTGGAGCCCTGGGGACAAAGCAACCCTGAAATATCTACCCTCTGAAACTGAGGAACATGGCCAAGAGAGGCTAGCTCAGGTGGCAATCGTTAAGCAAAAACAAAACACAAAGGCGTGGAGACCTGGGGAAAAAGCAACCCTGAAATATCTACCCTCTGAAACTGAGGAAGATGGGCAAGAGAGGCTGGCTTCAGGTGGCAATCTTTAAGCAAAAGAAACACACAAGGGCGTGGGGAGCTGGGGAAAAGGCAACACTGAGAAATCCACCCTCTGAAAGGGACGAAGATGGGCTACAGAGGCTACCTCAGGTGGCAATCGTTAAGCAAAAGAAACACACAAGGGCGTGGAGGCCTGGGGAAAAAGCAACACGGAGAAATCCACCCTCTGAAACTGAGGAACATGGGCAAAAGAAGCTAGCTCAGGTTGCAACCTTTAAGCAGAAGAAAAACACAAGGGCGTGCAGACCTGGCAAAAAAGCAACAGTGAGAAATCTACCCTCTGAAACCGACGAAGATGGACAACAGAGGCTAGCTCAGGTGGCAATTTTTAAGGAAAAATAAAAGGAAGTGCGTGGAGACCTGGGGAAAAAGCAACACGGAGAAATCTACCCTCTAGAACTGAGAAAGAAGCGCAACAGAGGCTAGCTCAGGTGGCAATCTTTAAGCAAAAAAAATAAAATAAAAAAATACAATGGCGAGGAGACCCGGTCAAAAAGCAACCCTGAAAAAGGTACCCTCTGAAACTGAGGAAGCAGGGCAACAGTGCCTAGCTCAGGTGACAATCTTTAAGCAAAAGAAACACACAAGGGCGTGGGGAGCTGGCGAAAAGGCAACACTGAGAAATCCAGCCTCTGAAACGGACGAAGATGGGCAACAGAGGCTAGCTCAGGTGGCAATCTTTAAGCAAAAGAAACACACAAGGGCGTGGAGACCTGGGGAAAAAGCAACACGGAGAAATCCACCCTCTGAAACTGAGGAAGATGGGCAAGAGAGGCTACCTCAGGTGGCAATCCTTAAGCAAAAACAAAGCACAAAGGCGTGGAGCCCTGGGGACAAAGCAACCCTGAAATATCTACCCTCTGAAACTGAGGAACATGGGCAAGAGAGGCTAGCTCAGGTGGCAATCGTTAAGCAAAAACAAAACACAAAGGCGTGGGGACCTGGGGAAAAAGCAACCCTGAAATATCTACCCTCTGAAACTGAGGAAGATGGGCAAGAGAGGCTGGCTTCAGGTGGCAATCTTTAAGCAAAAGAAACACACAAGGGCGTGGGGAGCTGGGGAAAAGGCAACACTGAGAAATCCACCCTCTGAAAGGGACGAAGATGGGCTACAGAGGCTACCTCAGGTGGCAATCGTTAAGCAAAAGAAACACACAAGGGCGTGGAGGCCTGGGGAAAAAGCAACACGGAGAAATCCACCCTCTGAAACTGAGGAACATGGGCAAAAGAAGCTAGCTCAGGTTGCAACCTTTAAGCAGAAAAAAAACACAAGGGCGTGCAGACCTGGCAAAAAAGCAACAGTGAGAAATCTACCCTCTGAAACCGACGAAGATGGACAACAGAGGCTAGCTCAGGTGGCAATTTTTAAGGAAAAATAAAAGGAAGTGCGTGGAGACCTGGGGAAAAAGCAACACGGAGAAATCTACCCTCTAGAACTGAGAAAGAAGCGCAACAGAGGCTAGCTCAGGTGGCAATCTTTAAGCAAAAAAAATAAAATAAAAAAAAACAATGGCGAGGAGACCCGGTCAAAAAGCAACCCTGAAAAAGGTACCCTCTGAAACTGAGGAAGCAGGGCAACAGTGCCTAGCTCAGGTGACAATCTTTAAGCAAAAGAAACACACAAGGGCGTGGGGAGCTGGCGAAAAGGCAACACTGAGAAATCCAGCCTCTGAAACGGACGAAGATGGGCAACAGAGGCTAGCTCAGGTGGCAATCTTTAAGCAAAAAAAATAAGATAAAAAAATACAATGGCGAGGAGACCCGGTCAAAAAGCAACCCTGAAAAAGGTACCCTCTGAAACTGAGGAAGCAGGGCAACAGTGCCTAGCTCAGGTGACAATCTTTAAGCAAAAGAAACACACAAGGGCGTGGGGAGCTGGCGAAAAGGCAACACTGAGAAATCCAGCCTCTGAAACGGACGAAGATGGGCAACAGAGGCTAGCTCAGGTGGCAATCTTTAAGCAAAAGAAACACACAAGGGCGTGGAGACCTGGGGAAAAAGCAACACGGAGAAATCCACCCTCTGAAACTGAGGAAGATGGGCAAGAGAGGCTACCTCAGGTGGCAATCCTTAAGCAAAAACAAAGCACAAAGGCGTGGAGCCCTGGGGACAAAGCAACTCTGAAATATCTACCCTCTGAAACTGAGGAACATGGCCAAGAGAGGCTAGCTCAGGTGGCAATCGTTAAGCAAAAACAAAACACAAAGGCGTGGAGACCTGGGGAAAAAGCAACCCTGAAATATCTACCCTCTGAAACTGAGGAAGATGGGCAAGAGAGGCTGGCTTCAGGTGGCAATCTTTAAGCAAAAGAAACACACAAGGGCGTGGGGAGCTGGGGAAAAGGCAACACTGAGAAATCCACCCTCTGAAACGGACGAAGATGGGCAACAGAGGCTACCTCAGGTGGCAATCGTTAAGCAAAAGAAACACACAAGGGCGTGGAGGCCTGGGGAAAAAGCAACACGGAGAAATCCACCCTCTGAAACTGAGGAACATGGGCAAAAGAAGCTAGCTCAGGTTGCAACCTTTAAGCAGAAGAAAAACACAAGGGCGTGCAGACCTGGCAAAAAAGCAACAGTGAGAAATCTACCCTCTGAAACCGACGAAGATGGACAACAGAGGCTAGCTCAGGTGGCAATTTTTAAGGAAAAATAAAAGGAAGTGCGTGGAGACCTGGGGAAAAAGCAACACGGAGAAATCTACCCTCTAGAACTGAGAAAGAAGCGCAACAGAGGCTAGCTCAGGTGGCAATCTTTAAGCAAAAAAAATAAGATAAAAAAATACAATGGCGAGGAGACCCGGTGAAAAAGCAACCCTGAAAAAGGTACCCTCTGAAACTGAGGAAGCAGGGCAACAGTGCCTAGCTCAGGTGACAATCTTTAAGCAAAAGAAACACACAAGGGCGTGGGGAGCTGGCGAAAAGGCAACACTGAGAAATCCACCCTCTGAAACGGACGAAGATGGGCAACAGAGGCTAGCTCAGGTGGCAATCTTTAAGCAAAAGAAACACACAAGGGCGTGGAGACCTGGGGAAAAAGCAACACGGAGAAATCCACCCTCTGAAACTGAGGAAGATGGGCAAGAGAGGCTACCTCAGGTGGCAATCCTTAAGCAAAAACAAAGCACAAAGGCGTGGAGCCCTGGGGACAAAGCAACTCTGAAATATCTACCCTCTGAAACTGAGGAACATGGCCAAGAGAGGCTAGCTCAGGTGGCAATCGTTAAGCAAAAACAAAACACAAAGGCGTGGAGACCTGGGGAAAAAGCAACCCTGAAATATCTACCCTCTGAAACTGAGGAAGATGGGCAAGAGAGGCTGGCTTCAGGTGGCAATCTTTAAGCAAAAGAAACACACAAGGGCGTGGGGAGCTGGGGAAAAGGCAACACTGAGAAATCCACCCTCTGAAAGGGACGAAGATGGGCTACAGAGGCTACCTCAGGTGGCAATCGTTAAGCAAAAGAAACACACAAGGGCGTGGAGGCCTGGGGAAAAAGCAACACGGAGAAATCCACCCTCTGAAACTGAGGAACATGGGCAAAAGAAGCTAGCTCAGGTTGCAACCTTTAAGCAGAAGAAAAACACAAGGGCGTGCAGACCTGGCAAAAAAGCAACAGTGAGAAATCTACCCTCTGAAACCGACGAAGATGGACAACAGAGGCTAGCTCAGGTGGCAATTTTTAAGGAAAAATAAAAGGAAGTGCGTGGAGACCTGGGGAAAAAGCAACACGGAGAAATCTACCCTCTAGAACTGAGAAAGAAGCGCAACAGAGGCTAGCTCAGGTGGCAATCTTTAAGCAAAAAAAATAAAATAAAAAAATACAATGGCGAGGAGACCCGGTCAAAAAGCAACCCTGAAAAAGGTACCCTCTGAAACTGAGGAAGCAGGGCAACAGTGCCTAGCTCAGGTGACAATCTTTAAGCAAAAGAAACACACAAGGGCGTGGGGAGCTGGCGAAAAGGCAACACTGAGAAATCCAGCCTCTGAAACGGACGAAGATGGGCAACAGAGGCTAGCTCAGGTGGCAATCTTTAAGCAAAAGAAACACACAAGGGCGTGGAGACCTGGGGAAAAAGCAACACGGAGAAATCCACCCTCTGAAACTGAGGAAGATGGGCAAGAGAGGCTACCTCAGGTGGCAATCCTTAAGCAAAAACAAAGCACAAAGGCGTGGAGCCCTGGGGACAAAGCAACCCTGAAATATCTACCCTCTGAAACTGAGGAACATGGGCAAGAGAGGCTAGCTCAGGTGGCAATCGTTAAGCAAAAACAAAACACAAAGGCGTGGGGACCTGGGGAAAAAGCAACCCTGAAATATCTACCCTCTGAAACTGAGGAAGATGGGCAAGAGAGGCTGGCTTCAGGTGGCAATCTTTAAGCAAAAGAAACACACAAGGGCGTGGGGAGCTGGGGAAAAGGCAACACTGAGAAATCCACCCTCTGAAAGGGACGAAGATGGGCTACAGAGGCTACCTCAGGTGGCAATCGTTAAGCAAAAGAAACACACAAGGGCGTGGAGGCCTGGGGAAAAAGCAACACGGAGAAATCCACCCTCTGAAACTGAGGAACATGGGCAAAAGAAGCTAGCTCAGGTTGCAACCTTTAAGCAGAAAAAAAACACAAGGGCGTGCAGACCTGGCAAAAAAGCAACAGTGAGAAATCTACCCTCTGAAACCGACGAAGATGGACAACAGAGGCTAGCTCAGGTGGCAATTTTTAAGGAAAAATAAAAGGAAGTGCGTGGAGACCTGGGGAAAAAGCAACACGGAGAAATCTACCCTCTAGAACTGAGAAAGAAGCGCAACAGAGGCTAGCTCAGGTGGCAATCTTTAAGCAAAAAAAATAAAATAAAAAAAAACAATGGCGAGGAGACCCGGTCAAAAAGCAACCCTGAAAAAGGTACCCTCTGAAACTGAGGAAGCAGGGCAACAGTGCCTAGCTCAGGTGACAATCTTTAAGCAAAAGAAACACACAAGGGCGTGGGGAGCTGGCGAAAAGGCAAGACTGAGAAATCCAGCCTCTGAAACGGACGAAGATGGGCAACAGAGGCTAGCTCAGGTGGCAATCTTTAAGCAAAAAAAATAAGATAAAAAAATACAATGGCGAGGAGACCCGGTTAAAAAGCAACCCTGAAAAAGGTACCCTCTGAAACTGAGGAAGCAGGGCAACAGTGCCTAGCTCAGGTGACAATCTTTAAGCAAAAGAAACACACAAGGGCGTGGGGAGCTGGCGAAAAGGCAACACTGAGAAATCCAGCCTCTGAAACGGACGAAGATGGGCAACAGAGGCTAGCTCAGGTGGCAATCTTTAAGCAAAAGAAACACACAAGGGCGTGGAGACCTGGGGAAAAAGCAACACGGAGAAATCCACCCTCTGAAACTGAGGAAGATGGGCAAGAGAGGCTACCTCAGGTGGCAATCCTTAAGCAAAAACAAAGCACAAAGGCGTGGAGCCCTGGGGACAAAGCAACCCTGAAATATCTACCCTCTGAAACTGAGGAACATGGGCAAGAGAGGCTAGCTCAGGTGGCAATCGTTAAGCAAAAACAAAACACAAAGGCGTGGAGACCTGGGGAAAAAGCAACCCTGAAATATCTACCCTCTGAAACTGAGGAAGATGGGCAAGAGAGGCTGGCTTCAGGTGGCAATCTTTAAGCAAAAGAAACACACAAGGGCGTGGGGAGCTGGGGAAAAGGCAACACTGAGAAATCCACCCTCTGAAACGGACGAAGATGGGCAACAGAGGCTACCTCAGGTGGCAATCGTTAAGCAAAAGAAACACACAAGGGCGTGGAGGCCTGGGGAAAAAGCAACACGGAGAAATCCACCCTCTGAAACTGAGGGACATGGGCAAAAGAAGCTAGCTCAGGTTGCAACCTTTAAGCAGAAGAAAAACACAAGGGCGTGCAGACCTGGCAAAAAAGCAACAGTGAGAAATCTACCCTCTGAAACCGACGAAGATGGACAACAGAGGCTAGCTCAGGTGGCAATTTTTAAGGAAAAATAAAAGGAAGTGCGTGGAGACCTGGGGAAAAAGCAACACGGAGAAATCTACCCTCTAGAACTGAGAAAGAAGCGCAACAGAGGCTAGCTCAGGTGGCAATCTTTAAGCAAAAAAAATAAGATAAAAAAATACAATGGCGAGGAGACCCGGTGAAAAAGCAACCCTGAAAAAGGTACCCTCTGAAACTGAGGAAGCAGGGCAACAGTGCCTAGCTCAGGTGACAATCTTTAAGCAAAAGAAACACACAAGGGCGTGGGGAGCTGGCGAAAAGGCAACACTGAGAAATCCAGCCTCTGAAACGGACGAAGATGGGCAACAGAGGCTAGCTCAGGTGGCAATCTTTAAGCAAAAGAAACACACAGGGGCGTGGAGACCTGGGGAAAAAGCAACACGGAGAAATCCACCCTCTGAAACTGAGGAAGATGGGCAAGAGAGGCTACCTCAGGTGGCAATCCTTAAGCAAAAACAAAGCACAAAGGCGTGGAGCCCTGGGGACAAAGCAACCCTGAAATATCTACCCTCTGAAACTGAGGAACATGGGCAAGAGAGGCTAGCTCAGGTGGCAATCGTTAAGCAAAAACAAAACACAAAGGCGTGGGGACCTGGGGAAAAAGCAACCCTGAAATATCTACCCTCTGAAACTGAGGAAGATGGGCAAGAGAGGCTGGCTTCAGGTGGCAATCTTTAAGCAAAAGAAACACACAAGGGCGTGGGGAGCTGGGGAAAAGGCAACACTGAGAAATCCACCCTCTGAAACGGACGAAGATGGGCAACAGAGGCTACCTCAGGTGGCAATCGTTAAGCAAAAGAAACACACAAGGGCGTGGAGGCCTGGGGAAAAAGCAACACGGAGAAATCCACCCTCTGAAACTGAGGAACATGGGCAAAAGAAGCTAGCTCAGGTTGCAACCTTTAAGCAGAAGAAAAACACAAGGGCGTGCAGACCTGGCAAAAAAGCAACAGTGAGAAATCTACCCTCTGAAACCGACGAAGATGGACAACAGAGGCTAGCTCAGGTGGCAATTTTTAAGGAAAAATAAAAGGAAGTGCGTGGAGACCTGGGGAAAAAGCAACACGGAGAAATCTACCCTCTAGAACTGAGAAAGAAGCGCAACAGAGGCTAGCTCAGGTGGCAATCTTTAAGCAAAAAAAATAAAATAAAAAAATACAATGGCGAGGAGACCCGGTCAAAAAGCAACCCTGAAAAAGGTACCCTCTGAAACTGAGGAAGCAGGGCAACAGTGCCTAGCTCAGGTGACAATCTTTAAGCAAAAGAAACACACAAGGGCGTGGGGAGCTGGCGAAAAGGCAACACTGAGAAATCCAGCCTCTGAAACGGACGAAGATGGGCAACAGAGGCTAGCTCAGGTGGCAATCTTTAAGCAAAAGAAACACACAAGGGCGTGGAGACCTGGGGAAACAGCAACACGGAGAAATCCACCCTCTGAAACTGAGGAAGATGGGCAAGAGAGGCTACCTCAGGTGGCAATCCTTAAGCAAAAACAAAGCACAAAGGCGTGGAGCCCTGGGGAAAAAGCAACCCTGAAATATCTACCCTCTGAAACTGAGGAAGATGGGCAAGAGAGGCTGGCTTCAGGTGGCAATCTTTAAGCAAAAGAAACACACAAGGGCGTGGGGAGCTGGGGAAAAGGCAACACTGAGAAATCCACCCTCTGAAAAGGACGAAGATGGGCAACAGAGGCTAGCTCAGGTGGCAATCGTTAAGCAAAAGAAACACACAAGGGCGTGGAGGCCTGGGGAAAAAGCAACACGGAGAAATCCACCCTCTGAAACTGAGGAACATGGGCAAAAGAAGCTAGCTCAGGTTGCAACCTTTAAGCAGAAGAAAAACACAAGGGCGTGCAGACCTGGCAAAAAAGCAACAGTGAGAAATCTACCCTCTGAAACCGACGAAGATGGACAACAGAGGCTAGCTCAGGTGGCAATTTTTAAGGAAAAATAAAAGGAAGTGCGTGGAGACCTGGGGAAAAAGCAACACGGAGAAATCTACCCTCTAGAACTGAGAAAGAAGCGCAACAGAGGCTAGCTCAGGTGGCAATCTTTAAGCAAAAAGAATAAAATAAAAAAATACAATGGCGAGGAGACCCGGTCAAAAAGCAACCCTTAAAAAGGTACCCTCTGAAACTGAGGAAGCAGGGCAACAGTGCCTAGCTCAGGTGACAATCTTTAAGCAAAAGAAACACACAAGGGCGTGGGGAGCTGGGGAAAAGGCAACACTGAGAAATCCACCCTCTGAAACGGACGAAGATGGGCAACAGAGGCTACCTCAGGTGGCAATCGTTAAGCCAAAGAAACACACAAGGGTGTGGAGACCTGGGGAAAAAGCAACACGGAGAAATCCACCCTCTGAAACTGAGGAACATGGGCAAAAGAAGCTAGCTCAGGTTGCAGCCTTCAAGCAGAAAAAAAAAAGACGCAAGGGCGTGGAGAGCTGGCGAAAAAGCAACACTGAGAAATCTACCCTCTGAAACCGAAGAAGATGGGCAACAGAGGCTAGCTCAGGTGGCAATCTTTAAGCAAAAAAAAAAAAATAAAAAAATACAATGGCGAGGAGACCCGGTCAAAAAGCAACCCTGAAAAAGGTACCCTCTGAAACTGAGGAAGCAGCGCAACAGTGCCTAGCTCAGGTGACAATCTTTAAGCAAAAAAAAAAAACAAAAAACAAAAAACAAAAAACAAAACCCACAATGGAGTGGAGACCCGGGGGAAATCAACACTGAAAAATACAAAAAGAATGGAAGACCAATAGACAGAGCAGGCACTTTCACCTGGGGTGGAGGAGGTACGCATGGATGACCGATAAGCGCATGAAAAGATGTGAGCTGTTCCCTGGAAAAGCAAGTGAGAAAATTAGAGGGAGACATTGTGGGGACACATGGGTGAGACTGCCTTCTTCCAAATACCGGAACAGGATCAAACTGCTAGTCAGGTCGCGGAGAAGCCAAGTCAGTCACTCACGCCTCACTGGTGGTGAAGGGAAACGGTATGGCCTCTGTGAAAAAGGGCGTGGCGGGTTCCAAAACTGACACGCCGCGGAAACAACCACCGAAAGTGGCAACCTACATAAGCCTTTGGTGTATCTTGCCTCCTAAGAGCGTCTGTATGTAGCTGGAGCCTTGGGTCATTAAGGCTTCCACAGTGATCTGTGGTGGGTGGGTGGGGGGGGGGGGCCTTGGGCCTTGGGGGTCTCCGCTGGACCTCCAGGAAGTCAGCTTTTGTGGAGTCCCGTGAGTCCTTCCAGGGAGGGAGGCATCCAACCCGAGGGTGGTCTGGAGGGCACCACTCCCACCACTCCCGGGGGCTGGGGCGGGGGGCGGGGTGGGGGCTGCGGCCACGTTCCTGTTCATTCACACAGAATCCGGGGCATGAATGTTCTTAGCAGCTCTGTTCCACACAGCCCCACACTGGAAACCACACAGACGTCCTGCGAGTCCCATCCCTTGCTCATGTCGCCGGGGCTCCGGAGGAGGGCCACTCTGTAAAAGCGGCCGCCAGATGGCGCCCAACGACCGGCGCGGAGGGGTCAGCGGGAGGGAACCGGGTCACCAGCCAGCGAGAGTGCACAGCCTGAGCCCACCGCCGGGTCAGGTCTCTCTCTGTCTCTGTCTCTGTCTCTGTCTCTGTCTCTGTCTCTCTCTGTCTCTGTCTCTGTCTCTGTCTCTCTCTGTCTCTCTCTCTCTCTCTCTTTCTCTCTGGGCCCGCTTGGGGCGGGCGGGAGGTCACCACGTGAGGCCCCAGGGTGTCCACCTCGGAGCTCCCAGGCAGCACAGGGCAACCCTGGGCGCAGAAGGAGGTGTTGGAAAATCGGCGGGGAGGGGGGTGGGGTGGGTGGGCTTGCCAGGAAGGGGACAGACTCCCCACGTGACTTCTGGGCCGGGCCGGGCGCGGGGCTGCCGGCTGGCTGACGCGGACAGAGGTGGAAAAGTCCCCGGAGATGCCACGGGGCAGGCCGGGGCTGCCGGCCCCCGCTTCCCGGAGCGGCCCGAGCACTTCCCGGGCTCCCGGGAGGACTTAGAAAATCACGGCGGGGTGGGGGGTGGGGGTCGCTGTCAAACCGAAACCATGCACGTCATCAGAGAAGGACCGTGACGACGGAGGAATTGTCCGCAGTCTGTCAGGAATTGTGTGCAGCCTGTCACTTCCGGCCCAGAGGGTCTCTCTAAGGCAGACGGACAGACAGAGCCCACAAGTCGTAGAGGAAAGGACCGAGCCGCTTGGCCGCGGAAAAGTTTACAACACAAAACAGGTCTCCCTCCGCACGGGGCCACAGCAAAGCCCAAAGACGACACACGGGGGGGAGCATGGGTGCAGATGCACGTGTGGTGATAAGAATATGGATTTCAGCAGGGCTTCCCGTCCTCATCAACAAGCAGAAGCACCCAAATGGTGGGGGTTGGGGGGCAGAGACCTCACAGCCATTCCCTCCACAAATCGAGTTCCCCGGGACATCCTCACAGCGCCGTGCTGTGAGTGTGTGTGGGTGTTTAAAATGGAGTAAATGTGGACGTGGAACTGCTCCGTGAAACCAAAATAACAACAGTCGTAGATCTTCTTTGGTCATTTAGAAAATTCTTTTTTTTTTTTTTTTCCCCAGCGGTGCACGTATTTCCCTTCCAAAAAAGAAGAACGGGAAAGGAGATGTTAAAGGCAAGCAGAGAGAGGAAAACTGTTGCAAAACAAAAGCTGAGCTCCCGTCCGAGGGAGGCCTCCTCCATTGGAGGCCTAGGAAATCATTCTGACAAAATGGAGGATCTCTGTCTTTGGTGTCGATTCCCTCAGAGGTCAAGAGAAACCTTTTCCAATGTCTTTATCAGGAGGAGACTAGAAGTTAGAGAAAAGTATCCTTTCGGGAGTGAGAAAAACAAATTCTGATTTTGCATCAGCTTCCCTCCGATCTTGAAACTCATTGACTTGATTCCATTCTGTCGACGGAAATAATCCGGAACCAATCTATCCGTGAAAATCGGGGTGCGTTTATTCTGAGCTAAAATGTGAGGACTGTGGCCCGGGGCCTTTCTTCCCGAAGGAAGAGAGGGTGCCCGGGAAGTGGGGTGTACAGAGTGCTTCTAGACCCCCAGAGAGGACGTTTCACATAGGATCGAAAGGTCCCTTGGATGATAGTCGCGAGACTGCTCTGTCGGCACAGCGATCGACAGACACTGCTGGGTGGCAGGTCTGTTGTCTGGGCCTGGGTGGTCACAGGGGAGCCGGATGGTCAAAGGTGAGCGCAACCATCCGCTCCTAGCCTAAGGAAAGATGCCTCTCCTTAAGGAAAGGCCCGAGCACGGGGAAGCTGCTCCTTTCCCTTAAGGGCATTGGTTCTTGCCGTAGGAAATGTGTAAAGCGGATCTACGATGCGATGCGTGCTCGACGGCCACGTCAGGCCCTTTTCGAAAAACACTGTCAGGCCGAATTAGGCCGACACCCAATGGCTTCCTCATAGACTCCCATAGATCCTATCGCTCGCCATTTCTATCTGTCCACTCGTTCCAATTTTAGGCCACTTGACCACGAACAGGCCTTTTTCTCAGATTATTTTCCCCGTGAAACTTTGATCACCTTTTCACAGACAAAACGATCTTTACTTTTTAGGCCCTCTTGCCTGAAGGCAGCCATCTCACTTTCCTTGAACACAAAGATGTTTCCCATATTCACTTTTAGTGGCTTTTTGTTTTGTTTTGTTTTGTTTTGAGGACGATGAGCCCTGAGCTAACTGCTGCCAATCCTCCTCTTTTTGCCGAGGAAGGCTGGCCCTGAGCTCACCTCCGTGCCCATCTTCCTCTATTTCATATGTGGGACGCCTACCACCACGTGGCTCGCCCAGCGGTGCCACGTCCACCCCCGGGATCCGAACTGGCGAACCCCGGGCCGGCGAAGCGGAACAGGCACACTTAACCAGCGCGCCACCGGGCCGGCCTAGTGGCTTTCATCGCATTTGTTAAGTAGATTTTTTAACCCTCACGAACCTTAATTTTGGTGAAAACTAAGAAGCCAGCAATTAGGAACTGTCCTTCCCATGAGCATTCCGTCGCTTGGCCAATGTCTAAACACTTGGCCACTTTTAGAAACATGGGATTTCATAGGTTTATCTTTTCCTTCGCTTTATTTGATTTCATCTCACTTTAGTTTTTGGGTGAGGAAGATCGGCCCTCACAGAGCTAACGCCTGTTGCCAATCTTCCGTTTTTGTTTTTTTTTTCCCCCCTCCCGATTTTTCTCCCCCAATCCCCCCCATGACATAGTTGTCTATCTTAGTTGAGGGCCCTTCCAGTTGTGGCATGTGGGACGCCGCCTCCACACGGCCCGACGAGCGGTGCCGTGTCCGTGCCGTGCCCGGGATCTGAACCGGCAAAACCCTGGGCCGCCGAAGGGGAGCTTGTGAACTTAACCACTCGGCCACGGGGCCGCCCCTGTCCGTGGACTTTTTTATCACCTGATTTCACCTCGCAAAACTTCAAAGCTTCAAGTTATCAGAGAGGTTTGGGAAGTTGTTTTTATTAATTTAATTAATTTATTTTTCGAGGAAGACGAGCCCCGAGCTGACACCTGCTGCCAATTCTCCTCTTTTTGCCCCGGGAGAGTGATCCCGAGCTAACATCCGTGCCCATCCCCCTCCCCTTGATAGGCGGGACGCTGACCACAGCGTGGCTCGCCAAGCGGCGCCACGTCCGCACCCTGGATCCGAACCTGCGAACCCCTGGCTGACAAAACGGAACGTGCGAACTTAACCGCTGTGCCGCCGGGCTGGCCCTTCGGGAAGTTATTTTCAGGACACGGGCCATAAACTAGAATCACCGCTACAGGTTTATCGGAGCGACATCAGCGTTCGTGGTGGATTGAGTCGTCCCCTCTGTCTCTCCCCTCCAGGGCACAACCAAAGGGACGTCTATCGACCCACCCACCAAGGATTCCCCCCCCCCCCCGCACGGCACAGCAGGATGCCTGAGAGATCCACGCAGCCCTACAGCGGCAAGTCACATTCGCACAGTCAAAATTCAATGGCAGAGACAAAACGTTAAGGTCAGTGAGAGGGAAGAGAATAACCGGCCCAGGAGCAACGGTGTGAAGAACACGGAGAAGACGGGTCCTAGACGCCGGGGTCCCCGGAGCAGTGATTTGATCAGAGGCCCGCAAACGTCCACGATCTCCACACCACGTTTATGGCCGACTGCGTGCGTGGGTCCTTTGGAATCGACCAGGCTACCGTCCGGGCCACTTTGGGACATCGTGTCCAGCTGCCCCGAGCGGTGGAGCTGTCGTTCAAGTGTAAGATGGGGCCCGTCCGGGGAGAGAATGGGGACGGGGAAAGGGAGGCCGCGGGAAGTCACAGAGTCTGAGGTGTTCGGGGGAGACTGACTCTTCTGAAGTGGAGGTGGTAGAAGGAGAGCAGCAGGATTTTTGGATTTTTGTTCCCTCTGTTAGGTATCTGGGTCCGGAGGAGAGTGGGGCGGGGGGGGGGCGGGTGGTGGTGGTGGTGGTGGGTGTGAGGCTGAGGCGGGGCTGGTGTTTCCTTTCCGAGTCAGGTGGAAGAGCTCCTCCAGTGGAGGTTTTTAGACAAGGGGTCTGGTCTGGCAGGATGGGAGGTTGCGGGTTGAGCCACAGGGGAATCTGTCGTAGCTCAGACTCGGGCCTTTGAAGAAATAGACAGAGAGAGGAGTTTTGCTCTGTCTGTCACCGCAGCCGGCACCTCAGGAGCAACAACAGGAGGCTTCCCGAATGAGTGAAGGGGCAGGAGCCAGCGTGCCCCGTGCCTCTCTCAGCCCTGCGCCGGCAGGGAAGGAAGCAGGCAGGCAGGCCTCAGGGCTACTCCCGTCCTACTGCCCGGTGGTCCCTGTCCCGGCCCCGCCCCCACTCTCCCCCTGACCCTCACCGCTCCCCAGCCCTCTTCTCAGCCAGAGAGGCGATGGGGGGGGGGGCGGTGCGGTCCCAGAACAAGTTTCCTCTCATCCGCCATCATCTTGCCACCCTGACGACTTGGCCTGAGATCCGGCCTAGGCTGTACCCGTGTGTGGTTTTCCTGTGGACAAGGGGGCCGGTTCACCATTTCGGAAGAAACCCCTAGCCTTCCACTGCCGAGTCGCCAGCCTGGGAGGGGGGAGGGGGGAGGGGGGAGGGGAGGTCAGGCCCATTCATTCCGATGGGCCTGGCGTCAGGGCTTCATTCAAGTGCAGGAAGCTCTCTCCCATGGCCTCGGGCTTTTTCCCATTGAACGGCTTTCTTCAATTCCCCCACCCTTAGGCCGCAGTCCACCAAGGGCCGGGAGGCAGGGAGGGAAGATGTTGGGGCAGGGTGGCTGTCTGAGAAACTCGCCTCATCTGGGGCAGAAAGAGTGCCCCCCTCCTTTCTCTAACCCTACTAGACTGCTTGAGGATCACGGACGGTTTGGCTCATCGATGAGCCCTGCGTTATGGGCCCGGCAAGCAAACTCCTAACGGGCAACCCGCCGCTCTAGGCGTGTGTGGGTTTTTTGATCTTTCACCTTCAAGTTCGCACGACATCGGTCCGTGTCCCCCGCCCCGGCTTCCCATGGGAAATCCTCCGTCTCTTTCCACAGACTCACTGGCGACTTCACACAGTGCCTGCCTCCTCCTCCTTAGGAAGGAAGGAAGGAAGGAAGGAAGGGGCTGACCCCGTGGCCGAGCAGTTGAGTTTGCACGCTCCGCTTCAGCGGCCCGGGGCTTGGAAGGTTCGGATCCTGGGCTCGGACACGGCACCGCTCATCAAACCACGCTGAGGTGGCGTCCCACACGGCAGAACCAGAGGGACCCTCAAAGAGAATATAGAACTAGGTACTGGGGTGCTCTGGGGAGAAGAAGAAGAAGGAGGAGGAATAAAAAGAAAAGAAAAGATTGGCAATGAGCTCGGGTGCCAGTCTTTAAAAAAAAAAAAAAAAAGAGGAAGAAAGATGGACAAACAGGAACGAATCCCACTGACGGCACCTCCAAATGGTGGGGGGCAGGGGGGTGGGGGGGGTGGGGAGTGGCATCATCGGGCCAAGGGTGACTCTAAGCGTGATCCCGCGGTTGTGTTATTTGACATTTTATCGAATCGATTTATTATTTTATTTTTGAGGAAGATGAGCCCTGAGCGAACATCTGCCACCAATCCTCCTCTGTCGGCCGAGGAAGACTGGCCCTGAGCTGACATCCGTGCCCATCCCCCTCTACTTTCCAGGTGGGACGCCTGCCACAGCGTGGCTCGCCAAGCGGTGCCGGGTCCTGTGCCCGGGATCCGGACCGGCGAACCCGGGGCCGGCGGAGCAGAACGTGCGAACTTCACCGCCGCGCCACCGGGCCGGCCCCCGGAGTTGTTTTGAAAATCCAGTAAGGGGCTGGCCCCGTGGCCGAGTGGTTAAGTTCGCGCGCTCCGCTGCAGGCAGCCCAGTGTTTCATCGGTTCGTTCGGATCCCGGGCGCGGACACGGCACTGCTCATCAAACCACGCTGAGGCGGCGTCCCACATACCACCGCTAGAAGGACCCACCGCGAAGAACACACAACTACGTACCGGGGGGCTTTGGGGAGAAAAAGGAAAGACAAAAAATAAAATCTTCCAAACTCCAATAAAACTTTGAGTGAAGACGACGAGGAGGATGCGAAACGTATCTCACGCCTCCGAGCCGAGCCGTCCGTTTAGGTTTAGGAAGGGGGACGAGGACCCTTTGTAAGCGACATCCCTTTTTAAGCACCATTCTAAACCACAGAACAGAACTCCCTCTCCTCGACCCGGAGCGAGGAGGTTCCTGGGTGTGTCAGAGAGGGTCACGTCCTCTGCAGCACGAACGAACCGCCAGGGTTCGGCCACGGGAAAGAATTTCTTCCTCTCCAGGGGGACTAAAAGTCACCGACGGCAGCGGGCGTAGGTGCTATCCTTCCCGTCCAGGAAAGGCAGGGAGAACTTCAGCCGTGAAGAGAAGGAGGTCTTCCTCACTCCCCGTTTTGGGAGGGCCCCTTTGGCAGGGGAGTTTTGTCTCCTGATTTCAAGTCAGGAAGAAAAGGGAGAGAGAGAGAGAGAGAGAGAGAGTGTGTGTCCTTCTCGTGCCAGGTCGGTCTGAGGGGGACCTCCTCTGGTTTCCTCCCTTCCCAGGGAACGCCGTTCGCTCCTTCTTCTAGAAAAAGCTCCCAAAGCACCACCGCCCAGGATGGTCGACCTACGCCCATCGTCCCTCCTTTCCCAATCATTTCTACCGCGACAGAGGGACAGAGGCCCCTGCCCCATCCCCATCCCCACCCCCACCCCCATCGCCTGCCTCCTTGATGGCCAAAGGAGCTGCCTCTGAGAATGGAACGGGGCTTGGAAACCTTCTAGAGGGGTGACTCTCACCTGCCTGCCTGCTGGGAAAAGCACCACGCTGTCCATCGGACTGCTCTTTTGGGCAAACGTAGGCGTGCCACATAGCGATCGACAGCTATGGCGGGGGGGGGGGGGGGGGCGGGGTGGCGTGGTGGTGCCCAGGATCCACGACACGTGACGGCTGCGGAGCACGACAGCCCTAAGACCTTGAGGGAGACGGGGTGGCGCGTGAATCCTTTCGGAACGAGAACGACAGGAAACGCTGACGGGGACGTGTTCTCCTCTCGAGAACACACCAACGCCTCGCACGGTGTCTGACCCGGGGTGCCTCTGACTTTTGTCATCAGAGACGATCCTCTCGACCGCCCCTCACGCTTTGGGGAAAAGGGGAGAGGGACTCGGTAGCACGGGAAAAGCCATCCATCCGCCCTTCCTTTCCGTCTTCACGGCTCCTTCTCGTGGAAAACGAGGAAGCCGTCCGGAGGAACGGAACACTGACCCGGGCCAAAGCGTGGCCCAGCCTGAGCCTCCAAAACCTTCTGCTAAGTGAGAGGTGCCAGACATCCAAGGCGACCTACGTTGCGATTCCACACAGAGGAGAGAGCTAGAACGGTCCAACCCTAGAGGGCGACAGCAGATGGCGGCGGCGGCGGCGGCGGCAGTGGTGGTGGTGATCGTGGTGGGGCAGATCCGGGAGTGGGGCCGTTTTTTCTTTCGGGGGGAGGGGATGGAAACGGAAACCTTCTGGAAATAGATAGCCGTGACGGATGCGCCACCTTGGGGAGAGAGACTCCCGAAGGCCACTGGCTTGTGCCCCGTGGAAAGGATGGATTCGGTGGGATGGGAATTCTACCTCCGTGTAGAGCGTGTGGTAAACCACGAGGTAGGTGGGTGGGTGGCCTCCCTGCCTCGCCTCCACCTAGACGTCCACACACAGAGACCGACGAGGGAGGGAGGGAGGGAGGGAGGGAGGGAGGGAGAGAGACAAGACTGACAGAGGCCGAGGCCGAGGCCGAGGCAGTGAGCGAGTAAGTGATCGACCCTGGCCATAGGGATTCCTCAGAGGGCGTCTCTTGGCTCCCCAAACGAAGAATGTGTGTGGAGATCGAGAAAGATCACCGACCTAGGAGAACCAGCAAGACTTCCTCACCCGCCAGAGAGCCGCTGGGCCCCTGCCGTCCCTGCCACCGCCACCCCTACCCCTCGCCTTTGGCAGCGACGCCAACGAAAGGCAGGCAGACGAGTGGGAGAGTCGTGTGGTGGTGTCCCCCAAGGAAGGTGGGTCCATGCCGACGAGCGGTCGTCGGCGTGTGGAAAAGCCAGAGGCGGGCTGACTAGAAGGAGGGCGTCCTGGAGGAAGGGGCCAGGGTGTGAGGGAGAGAGGCCTGTTCCTCTTCCCCTGTCGGTCCCAAGTCAGGGGCCCAAAGGAGGAAAGCTGTCCGTTCCTTTCCGACTCGGACGGTTCGGGCGGAACCGACCGATCCCCGCGGCGGCGCAGTCGGGGCTTTCTGGACCAGAACCCCTCTCTCTGTCGCCTTTCGACCACACGCACGCTTTAGAGGCCAAGGGAAAATGGATCGGGTCTCTCTGTCTCTCTCCCTAGAAAACAAGGGGCCGGGGGCCGAGCCCGTGGACGAACGGTCAAGTAGCGCCCCCCACCCCGGCCCCCGGCTTCGACGGCCCAGGTTTTCACCGGTTCGGATCCTGGGCGCAGCCCCAGACCCAGCATCGCCCTTCAAGCCACGCCGAGGCGGCGTCCCACATAGCAGAAACGCGAAAGACCTACCACTGGAACCTACAACTATGGACGGGACGGGACGGGACGGGGCGGGGCGGGGCGGGGCGGGGCGGGGGGGGGGGGGGGGGGCGGCTTTGGGGAGCAGGAAGAAAGAAAAAATAAAAGAAACACAAGGACGGTCATCGCGATAGTTCTTTCCACTTCCATCCATATGTTAACAGGACCCAAGTTTCCCGACCTCCATTTGGATGTATGTTAACTAAATGGAGAAGCTATTCAAAGGACTCCTCTAAAGAAGTCCACGTTCTTCTTTCTAAATGATAATGAAAATCATTGTCACCACCGCTCTTCCGACCCTCCATGTCCAGACGGCCTCCCGCCCCTCCCCTATCCCCAACTCCCGCCCCGCCCCGCGCCGACCCCCGACCCCGGCATTCTCCACGCCCACCTTTCCCTCTCCACTCCTACCCCCCCCCGTCCCCCGCCGCCCGGGACACCGCACCCCGCGCCCCCCCCCCCCACTCCAGGCCGGGCCACCTGGTCGACCTCCTCGAACACTATATAAGAGGATGCCGGGCAGCAGGTGGCGCCCGACAAGCGGCCTCCTCACCGGCCGGACGGATCAGCCTCGCGGGGGCGGGCGATGGGGAGGCGTTCGTCCAGGTCAGGTCAGGTCGGGGGAGGGAGGATGCCGCGCCGGCCGGCCTGGTGCGTGGCCTGGTCCCGATCCACCCCGCGTCTCGTTTCTCGGGCCGGGACGAGTACAGGCGGGGAGGCCGACTCGGTCACGGAAAGCGGCCTTGGGGAGGTTTTGGCGAACGTCCCTGTCCCGGGGCCGTCTGCCGACTAGGGGACGGAGTCCTCCTCCATGCTCCTTCTCGCCCCGAGTCGGGCGGGTTGTGGGTCGCGCGGTCGACTTGGCCATTTCCCCGGAGGCATCCTGCCTGCCGGGGCTCCCTCCCTCGGGCCGGTGCGAGCGGTCCTCGGGCGGCCCGGGAATTTGGGCCGCAGCGAACGAACGAACGAAGCCCGTCCCTCCTGCGTCGGCACCGATGAGACACAGCCCTGGTGGATGGAGCCGCTTTCCTC